>NW_019384716.1:168090-330136 GCF_000671375.1 Centruroides sculpturatus | reverse complement strand
AAAAAACTCCTATAATTTGGTAAAATGTCATCGCCGACTCGTGTTGCGACAGGATCGGTCGAATCTAGACCAATAGCAGATATTGCACAAACCGTTGAGTTTAAACGAGCAGCGGACCTACTAAAAACCATTTATTATTTAATGGCCATAAAAATTATATTTATATTAATGATGTCTCCAAAGTTTAGCGAATTTTTCGCAGAAAAATAACTTATCAGAAAACACGTACCCGCCACGAGTTTGCTTGAATTTCCTTTCTTCTGAGATCGCAGCAATGTGCGACGGGTAAGCTAGTATAATATAAAACAAGTATTGAATTTTTTTAATCAACATATTTTCACAAAATTGTGGAAATAAAATTGTAAAAATAATAATAAAAACAGAAATTAACACTTTCAGCAAGAGTCGCATGTAACTCAAAAAGAGTTGCATTTGCCCATGTCTGCTATATACATAAACACATGGAATACTTATTTTAAATTTATTGATAACAATATTATACACACTATCATTATTATTTATTACCTGAAAAGATTGTTTACTTCTTTTTTTACAAGGTGATCCATAATCTGAAGAATCATTTAAGGAAATAAATTCAGAAAAACGAAATTTAAATTCAGATTTGTTAGGTGGTCCAAGACATATAATGTCACCAATATTTAAAATTTGCACAGCTTCAGATTTCAGCCTTTTTTCATTTATATAAATCCCATTTACACTCTAGAATACAATGANCGGATATGTTAAACTATTTTTTCGTACATAAATCGGTTATCCGAAATATCAGTTATATGAACAACCCCAGTTCCCAATTGATTCGGAAAATCGACGCTCTACTGTAATTGTTTTATCAATAACAATACAATTTAATGTCAAATTTTTTCTTTAGAGTTTTGTATTTTACAAAAAGATTAATCTCAAAGTAGTAGTAATCAATGTGATATTTTAGTATGCTTTTATAGGATTTATTAGCATAAGAAACCAATTGTGTACTATTGTATATGTGTCTATGCATTTTTATATAAAATATTAGCTGTTACCCATGACTCGCCTGTGGAAGTTTTATATAACAATTACTATGATTATTGAAATACTGAATATAAATAGGGTTTGCTTGCAAACCCTATTTATATTCAGTATTTCAATAACCTTAGTAATTGTTATATAACACCTATCACTGAGAATGATGAGAATTGCCAAGAATCAAACAAAATGTTTTCAATTTGACGAATTTTCTGGAACGTTTACAATTGTTCTATAATCGAACCAATATGCAATAACAAATTTGAATTTAAAATGGTTCGAACATTTGGTTAAAAAATCGAAATATATAAAAATATTTATAACAATGTCTGAAATGAAATGCTCTCCCCCTGCTGGGGAATTTTGACAAATCCCTTCTTAGTGTGCATTCTCATGGCGTGCCCTACTAAAACACAGTTAGAAACAAAAAATTGCATCTAAAATATTACAGTAGAAACTGTTCTTCCGGTTAAGCCTTAATGCTCTTCCTCTCCCCCGCTGAGGAATTCTGACAAATCCCTTCTTAGTGTGCGTTTTCATGATGTACCCTACCTGTGTACCAAATTTCACCTCTTTAGGTTCAGCGGTTTGCTCTGGGCGATGATGAATCAGTGAGTGAGTCAGTCAGGACAATTTTATATATATAGATTAATTATCTATATAATCTTGAAAAATTTATAAATATATTTACAATATTTTTCACATGTACTTAAATATCAATTTAAACTTGATTTACCTAAGAAAATATTAGTTTAAATTTTAAAAAATCTTAGTTTATAAAAATCAAAATTTTATATGTAGGCTGTTTTTTTTTCAAGCTCTGATGGTAAATAAAAAAAAAACAAGTGTAAATAACAAAATGAATTTATTACCAAAAGTTAGGTACAAACATGATTACTTTTCAACATAATCACTGTGAAGATTGAGGCATTTGTCATATTGTGGACAAGCTTGTCATAGAATGTTGCCTCGAATGACTTGAGATGGGCCCTAACATCTTTTTTAAGATTGTCATTAGTCTCAAACCTCTGCTCTCCTAGCCACTTTTACTGTTCAGGAAAGATGTGGAAGTTGCTCAGTGCTAAATCTGGACTATATGCTGGGTGTTCAAAGGTGGTGAAGACTTCCACTTTTCAGACTTCCATCCAGCTTAAAACTTTTAATGTGTGAAGACTTACACCTCTTTCCTGAACTGAAAATGTAGCTAGCAGGGCAGAGGTTTGAGACTAATGATGATCTTCAAAACAACGTTGTTAAGGCCATCTCAATTCACTGGTGGCAACATTCTATGACAAGGGGATGGAATAGCTCATCCACAGATATGACAAATTCATCAATCTTCATGGTGATTATGTTGAAAAGTCACCATGTTTGTACATAATTTTTGGTAATAAATTCATTTTGTTATTTATACTTGCCTTTGTTTTATGTTATTTATACTTGCCTTGTTGCCATCGGAGCTTGAAAAAAAAACCGCCCTCGTATATGGATTAAACATCTTCAATGTTGTTCTACTCTATCTTCAAATCCAAGCTGTAAAAACAATACAAAACTTTAAAAATATAAATACA
Organism: Centruroides sculpturatus; assembly: GCF_000671375.1. Taxonomy (NCBI): domain Eukaryota; kingdom Metazoa; phylum Arthropoda; class Arachnida; order Scorpiones; family Buthidae; genus Centruroides; species Centruroides sculpturatus. The sequence continues at coordinate 327,542 of NW_019384716.1, read as the reverse complement.
CTGCTGGCCATTAAAATTGCAACACCAAGAAGGAAAGTAAATAAAAAAAAGATACTTATTGTACGTAANATTTCATTTCAGACATTGTTATAAATATTTTTATATATTTCGATTTTTTAACCAAATGTTCGAACCATTTTAAATTCAAATTTGTTATTGCATATTGGTTCGATTATAGAACAATTGTAAACGTTCCAGAAAATTCGTCAAATTGAAAACATTTTGTTTGATTCTTGGCAATTCTCATCATTCTCAGTGATAGGTGTTATATAACAATTACTAAGGTTATTGAAATACTGAATATAAATAGGGTTTGCTTGCAAACCCTATTTATATTCAGTATTTCAATAACCTTAGTAATTGTTATATAACACCTATCACTGAGAATGATGAGAATTGCCAAGAATCAAACAAAATGTTTTCAATTTGACGAATTTTCTGGAACGTTTACAATTGTTCTATAATCGAACCAATATGCAATAACAAATTTGAATTTAAAATGGTTCGAACATTTGGTTAAAAAATCGAAATATATAAAAATATTTATAACAATGTCTGAAATGAAATGCTCTCCCCCTGCTGGGGAATTTTGACAAATCCCTTCTTAGTGTGCATTCTCATGGCGTGCCCTACTAAAACACAGTTAGAAACAAAAAATTGCATCTAAAATATTACAGTAGAAACTGTTCTTCCGGTTAAGCCTTAATGCTCTTCCTCTCCCCCGCTGAGGAATTCTGACAAATCCCTTCTTAGTGTGCGTTTTCATGATGTACCCTACCTGTGTACCAAATTTCACCTCTTTAGGTTCAGCGGTTTGCTCTGGGTGATGATGAATCAGTGAGTGAGTCAGTCAGGACAATTTTATATATATAGATTAATTATCTATATAATCTTGAAAAATTTATAAATATATTTACAATATTTTTCACATGTACTTAAATATCAATTTAAACTTGATTTACCTAAGAAAATATTAGTTTAAATTTTAAAAAATCTTAGTTTATAAAAATCAAAATTTTATATGTAGGCTGTTTTTTTTCAAGCTCTGATGGTAAATAAAAAAAAACAAGTGTAAATAACAAAATGAATTTATTACCAAAAGTTAGGTACAAACATGATTACTTTTCAACATAATCACTGTGAAGATTGAGGCATTTGTCATATTGTGGACAAGCTTGTCATAGAATGTTGCCTCGAATGACTTGAGATGGGCCCTAACATCTTTTTTAAGATTGTCATTAGTCTCAAACCTCTGCTCTCCTAGCCACTTTTACTGTTCAGGAAAGATGTGGAAGTTGCTCAGTGCTAAATCTGGACTATATGCTGGGTGTTCAAAGGTGGTGAAGACTTCCACTTTTCAGACTTCCATCCAGCTTAAAACTTTTAATGTGTGAAGACTTACACCTCTTTCCTGAACTGAAAATGTAGCTAGCAGGGCAGAGGTTTGAGACTAATGATGATCTTCAAAACAACGTTGTTAAGGCCATCTCAATTCACTGGTGGCAACATTCTATGACAAGGGGATGGAATAGCTCATCCACAGATATGACAAATTCATCAATCTTCATGGTGATTATGTTGAAAAGTCACCATGTTTGTACATAATTTTTGGTAATAAATTCATTTTGTTATTTATACTTGCCTTTGTTTTATGTTATTTATACTTGCCTTGTTGCCATCGGAGCTTGAAAAAAAAACCGCCCTCGTATATGGATTAAACATCTTCAATGTTGTTCTACTCTATCTTCAAATCCAAGCTGTAAAAACAATACAAAACTTTAAAAATATAAATACACTGCTGGCCATTAAAATTGCAACACCAAGAAGGAAAGTAAATAAAAAAAAGATACTTATTGTACGTAAACAGTATAGCATGAAGACAAAATGATTAAATTTGCAAGCAGTTTGGGGATTTACAGGGGTACGAAATTAGTAGACACAGTTGTCACCCCTGGCAGCTAAAACGGCCCTTATCCGTTTAGCCATGGAGTCGAACTGGGCCTGGATGACAGAAACGGGCAACTCATTCCATGCTGCTTCAAGTCTATGTTACACTTCATCAACCGTATTAGCTGGAGAGGGGTGGCAGGCCAGTCTCTCAGCAACCCCCATGACCAGATGTTTTCAATTGGCGAGAGATCTGGAGACCGAGCAGGCCAGGGCAAAATCGAATACCCTCTGTATCGAGGAAGGTCAGAACACGATGTGCAACATGAGATCTTGCATTATCTTGTTGGAAGATGGCATTTCGCAAGCCTCGAAGATAGGGCACAACCACTGGACGTAAGATGTCAGAAATGTACCGATCTGCATTCAAGTTACCGTCGATCCAAACTAGAGATGTGCATGTCGTGTACCCAATGGCTGTCCATATCATCATACCAGGTGCAGGGCCCCTATGTTGATATTGAATGCAAGCAGGTGACGAGTGGTCTCCACAGAGCCTCCAGACACGTATACAGCCATCAGAATGCTGCACGCAGAACCGGGACTCACCCGAAAAGACGACATTGTGCCACTTTTGTATCCAGTTTTGTCGTTGGGCGCACCAGAGTTGCCGACTCTTTCTATGCTGCATTGTCAAAGGAAGCTGAAGTAATGGTCGCTGTGCTGACAGTCAATGCTGCTGCAAACATCATTGCACCAAATGAGTAGATACTGGACATGCTGCAAACAAGCTCATTTCCTGACTAATGGTCTGTGATGTAATTGTACGGTTTTGCATGGCCAACCTCATAATATGTCTGTCCTCTCGGGCGTTAGTCATGGGAGGGCGCTGAGATCCTGCATGTCGTTCAGTAAGACCCTCAGCAACCCATCGATTCCATATTCGCATGACAGTAGTTGGATTCTGACGAGTGCGAGTGGCAATATCACAGAACAATAATCCACACACTCGATAGACAACGAACCTGCCTCTACTGAATTTCGACACTTGCTGGTAAGCATTTATTGTTCTTATTCGAGGCATAACATGATATTCTGAAGAAACCCCAACCTTACAAAGCAATTTCTGAATGAGAAATCCACCTCACAACTTTTCTTTTATGCAGTGCTTCAGATGTCATTTGTCCCTCCTGCATCATCTAAATGAGCTGATATATTAATCATTTGCATATCCCAACCTCTTCTTCCTTTCATATGATTTTGACGTTCGTACGATCATTCCTTCCTAGTGTTGCAATTTTAATGGCCAGCAGTGTAAGAATATATTTTTGAATCTAAAAAACTGTTCTCAAAGATTACTGCTATTTGTTAAAACTTGTTTTTAAATTTGAATATTTTGAATTTAAACTTGATAAGACTGTCAAATATTTTTGAAATTACATTACAAAAAACTAGTACTAGTAACAATGAATTTAGATAATGAAGAATTCAAAATATCTTAAATATCTAATAAATACTAAAACTTACTTTTGTATCTTGAATTTGCCATTGATTTTCTTCCAATTTTAATTTTGCATGAATTCGAGAAACTAAAGTTGATATGATCTGAACTGTTGCAATGTTACTTCTTCCAATTAATACCTAAAAAATTATTCTGCTTAATAACAGATCTTAAAAACATAAATATGATAAACTTTACCTTATTAATTACTAACAAGTAAAATGGCAAAACCGTATTTGGGACAAGACTATGTCTCGAAGACGGAATCACTTTGATGCTCAAGGCAGGTCTCATTCTCAGTCTCCCATATTCTTTGATATCGCTGCTTTTGGGCGCGATCATTCAAACTTTGCCGGCCATGACCACGAGATTGTCCACAATGCATCTTCAATGAAATTAACTTATCTAATTTAAAAATTTCTCTCCGTTGCATGTTGGCCCAGGTTCAATTTTTGTCAATGTGTAACGAAAAGTTCTCGTTTTTGAAAAAAATAATCATGGCTATTATATCGTCCAAAATTTTTTTTATATTTTGCACAAACAATATACAGTTTAACCCGATTATAATGTCATAAAATGTAATGACAACCCTAATATAACGTCAAATTTTTATCGGTCCTACGACTAGATAATGTTAAAAAAAACCCACTTGTAACGACATAAAACCGTTTTAACATCATATTTGAAGCACTCCCAAATTTACAAAATTAGATTACAAATTTTATTTAACATAGAATAAACTACATGTTCAGTCCTAAGGTCAGAGTTCACTTCTTAGAATGACTGTGGGTGATACTCTCCCCTGACTGACTTCAGTGGGGTGAGGTGGCTGTTTTGCCTGTTTGTAGAAGAGGGTCACCATTTTGTATTTTATTTTGACTCGATTCTCGGTCCCGACTACCTACGAGTCTGGATTTTTTTGTGCGCAAATGATTTGGGCACCTAATACTTTGTGCCAAATATCAACTCTCGACATGTACTCCTTCATACCTCTATGCTGGTAAGAACATCGAGCAGTATGATTTTATAAACAAGACATAGTCTTGTCAATAAAGCAATTCACAAATACTGTATTTTTCATTTGCTCATCAAATATTTTAAATCTGACTGATTTAGGAAAATGATAAAATTCTAAATAATCCATTTTTACATTAACTTTCATATTCAACAATGAGTTTAACATTACCACTAATAGTTGTTTTTCTGAACCCACATTCTATCAATAAATAAATAAAAAAAATCTCTTTTCACTGATAAATTTGTTCCCAGCAAGCATAAAAAATGGCATAGATCAACAAATATTTGTTATGCTTAAAATGATTATTTCTAAAATAATCAAAGACAGCAATATAATGATGTTCTGCTATAATTGTTATAATTTTTTAAGTTTTATTCATATTTTTTGTTGTGAACATATCCATTTTGAAAAATTTCTTCTTAAAACTGGATTAGAAATCAATTAACACACAAGGTAACCATAATCTAATCCTTTTATAGAATAAATATTCAAAATTTGAAGCAGATCTTAGGTGTAGAATAAAAATGTTTGTGCTGAGAATTAAAGTCCTTTGCTGGATTAAATTATGGTTACCTTGTAAGTTAATTCATATCCATTTATTTAATAAAACAAATTCAGCTGATAATTTTCTGTCATGATTTACATCAAAGAAATTACAGTAGGTGATCAGTTAATGAACAGTTTGGACTACAAACAAATCAGATAATGAACACTTTTGTAAAAGATTTTTATGTTTGGACAATGAACACCTCACAGAACAAACACAAGAAGAAGTGACATAAAATAATGAATATCAATTGGTCTTCCCTTGTCTTCAGGCAACAATTCAAAACTTTTCAGAGTGCAGGAGACATCGACATCAACGCTCAATCCAGTATATACTGATCAAATAGTATTCCGTCTTCAAACTTTGAAACTCTCCCTTGTAATTCCAGCCTTTTATTTTTCTGACAAACAATTTTTTTTAATAATATTTGCGAGACTGTCGGGCAGGCACTTGTTAAGTTTTGCGTCGGTTTTTATTTTCAAAAGGTGAGAGCATAATAGCAAAGGTAGAGAGTGGGCAGATGATGTCTGACATTGCTGGGCAGTATGGCTTGAACAGGTCTACAGTAGGCTGCAGTTCAACATTATTAAGAAAGATACTGTATAATCAACCAGCTAATGGAGTAACAAAACTCACATCTAAGAAATAAAAAAAATTGAAGAGCTCATAATGGAACCTGAAATGGATCTGACGACAGAAGAATGCCAAGAACTCTTGAATGAATAACACCAAGAAACTCGACAAAATGTTTTCTTCTGAAAAAAGAGGATTAATACCAATATCTGCTATTAAAGATCTTTTAAACAGGGAGGATGTTATAACATGGTCTTAGAATGGCACCCAAACCAGGTTGAGGTTAATAGGCTTAGGGATCTCTACATTTACAATGCTATTAATTACTTCTGAAAAATCCTGGAGAGAGAAAAGCAATTGACCTTAGACAGATTCTTTAGCCCCCCACAAACGAAAAAAACATGACTAATAAAAATGCAAGACTGTGTAGATACATATTTTTATTATTACATATAAATAAATGTAGTAAGAAAGTATATATTTTTTATTTTTTGGGGTCTCCAGAATGAATTAATCAAATTCCCATAAAAACCTATGGTAAATCCATAATCAGTTAACCCCTTCTATATCTCCACTCTATTGACCTTTAATTAAAAACCAAAATTTAACAGCATTAATACCCCTTTATAGACAAGCTACCATGCCAAATTTTGTTTCTTAAACTTTATCCATCCTGATTATTAGTCTAGTATTATACATCATAATATAATTTTGACCACATCTTAGGTATAGAATTAATCATTTTATATAATAATTTATGTCCATAATCAAATAATCCTCACACATATATTGTATTTTTAAAACAACTTATAATTGAAAATGCTTGTTCTTTTCCAACAAAAACCAATCTTCTTGTATGCTCTGTTCACAACACACTTTTATAATTAGTGTTTGATAACTTTCAATCAAGTGAGTATCTTAACCATAGAAATGAGAAATTGTGTCAATCTAACAGATTTTTCAATGCCAATGTCCAATTATATGTATAATTATCCATCATTAAACATAATTTATACAGTTTGTTATATGCTAACTTGATATAACTCTTATCATATAGTTTGAACAGTCTAATCCAAAAAGAAATTATTGCTTTTATTATTAACTAGCAGGTAGGCCCGGCATTGCTCAGGGAAAAGCAACGATAGCAAAGATTAAGATTATTACATTATAGTCAATCTTACCCGTTTTCCAAGAATTGGGTCCCCCGTTTCCAGACTAATTAGAGAATTTTTAGATGGGTCTAAAAATATTTTCGATTTCCCGCAAAAATGAAAAAAACTGCATCTGCGTCTCGCACGGCGCTTTCTCCTAACAATTCCATTGTTACTTAACACTTCTATTGTTGACGGAAGTGTTAAGCCTTAATCCTGTCCCCCCCGGGGGATTTTGAAAAATCCCTTCTTAAAAGGCTGGTATACACAGTAAGGAAATCCTCAAAGAATGTGCTTAACAGATGAAAAAAAACTCGGATATAACTGGCTGGATCAAACATAGTAATTTACAAAACTTATTAAAATATCTCCCAACGTATAAAGAATTATTTTTATTTAAAAATGGATAGATAGAAAAAAAATCACAGTTAATCCTCAAAGGATTTCCTTACCGTGTATACCAGCCTTTAGTGTGTGTTTTTGTGACGTACCCTAACTGTGTACAAAATTTCAACTTTCAACTCCTAACCGTTTGGGCTTTGCACTTTATTATTATTATCATTATCAACTCTTCTCGATTATAAATATAGATACTGATATTCTAGAAACAGCAAACTCCAATCTCATCATGTAAGCTGGAATTTTATGATATAATATAAAAATTCTTTAAAGATATAAGGCAAGAACAATTTCCATTTTATCGTGATAAGTATTTGCCCATATAGGAGCAGCATAAAGTAGTACAGATAAAATCATTGAGTGAAATAATTTTATATAAATATGAGCAAAATTAATTTTAGCTTTTGAAAGAATAGGCCACATAGAACCCAGTGCTATTTTAGCCTTACAAATACTATAATTTTTAGCCTGTAAAAAAAACTGTCCAGAAGATGAAAATAATACTCCCAGGTATACATAATTCAATATAACTTGTATAGGCTGATTATCAAAAGACCATCTCTCTCTGGGTAATAGTCTGTCACACTTCTTGAATATCACTTTTGTTTTTGAAACATTAATAGTTAATCCATAGTCACAACAGAATTCCTCTAAAATTTTGATTTTCTTTTGTAACATTTGTGGCATATCAGCAAGAATTACATTATTGTAACAAAAACAAATACACTGAGTTGCAGCATTACATTATTGTCAGCATACATTAGTACATATAACTCAACTTGATCAGAGAGATGCCAGGTACATCAGATTTAGCAAGTTGCACTATCAAACCATTAACATATAAATTAAAAAGCAGTAGTCTTAGAATCTCATCCTGCAAAAACTCCAATGTCAATACCAAATGAATCAGTCATTTTGGCTAAAATCTTTACTCTTGCAGTGGCTTTGGAGTATATATCAATTATAAGGCCAAGAAACTGTTTATTCACACCTATTCTTTCTAATAGAGACCATAAAACTTTATGATTAATCCTCAAAAGTCTACAAAAAGAGCATAAAGTTTTCCTCTTTTTCCTGCAATTTTAATTGAACCAATGCATTTAATACAAATATTTGATCCTAGCAAAATTGACCAGGTTGAAAACTTGCTTGCTCCTGACAAAATATCATATTTAATAATCCAATCTTCTAATCTTTTATTTAATAAAGACATAAATAGTCTACCAATTACAGGAATCAAAGATATAGGCCAATAATTTTTGGGATCATACACATTGCCTTTTTTATATATTGGAATAATCAAAGATTCAATCCATTTTTCCAGAAAAGTAGAATTTCTTTTAATAGTTAAAAACTTCCAATGTTGTAAGAAGAAAATAATCTGAAAAACACTTTAAATATTCTGTTTTAATAAAATCAATCCCAGGTGAGGTACTAAATTTAAAATGGTTAATAGCTCCTTTTAGCCCCGCCAGTGTAAAATCTGTAAAACATTCTGTTTCTATTAGAAATACTTTATACACATCCATCGACAATTGTTCATCATTAATAAGAAAAGAATGTTCTTTAGTGAATTTAGTGGCCTAATAATTGAACCATTTTTCCAAAGGAATTCTTGAATTACCCAATGAACTTTTACATTTAAAACTAATTATTTGCCAAAATATTTTAGAGTTATTGCATGTCACCAATCTGCTATTTAAATTCCAAAAATAAGACTGTTTTTTCTTTTGACATAATTTATATTCTTTTAAATAATTTTTGTATGAAACATAACATTCATCCGTATTTAATTTTTTCACTTTCTTAAACAATTTCCATAGATTTTTTCTCATGGAGTAACACTCACTATCATACCATGCATTTGTTGTATGTCTTTTAGAAGCTACAGATTTAACATCATAAATTGAATCTAGAGAGATTGCCATCTTAGCTATACATTCCACCAAATCGCTGGATATGAGATTTCCTCCATATTCATCTAACAAAACTTTATCCAATTTAACAGCAGATGAAGATTTAAATTCATCCTTCCATATTACATGTTTACCAGCATATCATCTATTAGGAACTGCTAATGTTATCAAAGAATCATTGAAAGAAAAACAGACAAGTGATCAGAGCCTATATCTGATAAAACAGATACTTTACGATATGAGAATATATTTCTTGTGACACTATGACAAAGTCAATTACACAGTCTCCCTTAGTTGCATGGTAAGTAAAATCACCTTCTTTATCTCCTGGCAGTAAACCATTTAAACACACAAGACTTATTTTCACAAAACTGATAGAGAAGTTTCCTCTATTATTAACAGTGGAATCCTTCAAAACTCTCAAGGCAATATGTCGGTCACTGGTGCAAAATGACATATAATCGGGATGTCCCATTCTAGCATTAAAATCTGCACATAAAATCAAGTTAGTTCCATGTAGCAAGTAGTTTATTAGTAATAGCAAATGCACACATTCTTTTGTTTTTGTTTACCATACAGCTAATTGCATTTTTACTCAATATCAAATTTTTTTGATCAGCCGCCTCTGATATTTTATAGTCTCGGCAACAATTTCACATCATTTCCGACTAAACATTTTATCTGTTTAAAATAACATATACAAAGAACCAAACTATTAATTAATATTGCCAATTAGCCGAGACATAAAAGCATTTCCTATAAGAACAGAAACTGCTTAAAGCACCCTCAGGTAGCTTAAGTAATGCAGCTTTACTAGGAAACATGTCCACCATTATAATAGTAAATCTGTGTATATACTTGTATATATATGTTATGGACAAAGTGATTAATACGGGCATTATGAATAATGACCAACAAAATCGGGCATTGTAATAAATTTCAATAATTTATCAAATTGACTGGTCATTATGAATACTGCTACCACTTAGTTGGGCAAAGTGATAATAATACAGGTATACCTCGACTTACGTCGTTTGTCAAAAAAGTATATGGAAAAATAAAAATCAAGTTTAAATCACTTTACTCGACTTCACGTCTGTCCGCCACAAATATTGAAGTCGTAATATCACTAGAAGAACGTTTAAAGCACATAAAAGCATATTAAAATATATACAAGTATGTACTGTATTTACAGTACATGCAAATTTAGATTACTTTTTTTTGGTACTATATTAAAAACTAAAATTTATTTGTTTGTAAGCTTAAAATAGATTTTTATTAACCATATATTATTAAAAATGCATTAATAAATAAAATACAGAACCGGGAATGGTAATTTACGGTTTAGCCTAGTGAGAAGTAGATTCGGAGACAAGTAAATTCGACTTACGTCGTTTTTCGACTTACGTCGTTTTCCTGGAACCAATTACCGACGTAAGGCGAGGTATACCTGTACATTGAGGAGTGATCATCAGACATACATTAGCCAATCAGAACTTGCATCTTACTCGCACATATGTATTGCATTTAGTACCAAATTTTAAATTTATGTGACAAGTAGTTAATCTTTCTTCTTTGACAAAAGTAACGATCATGGAGGAATCATTAAGTGATATGAATAATCTCTTTAACAACCGATTAAACGAGTTAATAGCAGAAAAAGGTAACAACAAATTTTTACAAAATCAGCATATTTGTCAATGATACAAAAAGTGAATGAGTCAAAAAGGAAAGTAACTTCTGAGTTACCAGAAGAATATCAGCGTTTACGTAGATATGACGTTGTATCTATTGGAAATTTAGAAAAATTAATTATGCTTGTAAAAGAAGGTAATGTGATTAAATATTACATTCACACAGAAGAAATATTTCAAATATTGCACAATGCCCATATTGCTATTAGACATGGTGGTAGAAACTGCATGAAAAAAGAATTAAGTATGAAATATAAAAATATTACAAGGCAGATGATCATAATTTATTTGAACTTGTGTGAAATCTGTTAGAAAAAAAATGTTCCTAAGAAAGGCTTGGTAGTTAAACCAATTTTATGTAATAAAATGAACTCGAGATGTCAGGTCGATCTTATAGATATGCAGTCGCAAGCCAATGAGGAATATAAATTTATAATTGTGTATCAAGACCATCTAATTAAATTCGTTCAACTACTACCATTAAAAACCAAAAGGGCTGAAAGAAGTAGCATATGTTCTTTTAGACATTTTTACAATTTTTGGTGCACCAAGTATTCTACAAAGCGATAATGGCAGAGAATTCACCAATAATATCATCAAAGAAATGTGTAATATGTGGTCCGAGTTAAAAATGGTGCATGGAAAGCCCAGGCACTCACAAAGTCAGGGTTCAGTAGAAAGAAGTAATCAAGACGTAGAAAATATGCTTAGTTCTTGGTTGGAGACAAACAATACTAACAAATGGTCGGAAGGATTACGTTTTGTACAACTGATGAAAAATCGAGTGCATCATACTGGTATAAACTGCAGCCCCTATGAGGCCATGTTTGGAGCAAAGTTAAAAGTTGGACTAAAGAATTTTATACCCAACGAATCGTTGATCAATGTTAATACAGAAGAGGATCTAGAGAGACTTTTTAAAACTATCGACAAAGTAAGTCAAAGTTGCTCAAACTCTGGAAGTCCAGGTACCGTCCAAGAAAACATTACGAAAGATTATTTGATAATGCCACCCTTACATAGCATATAACTGATGAAGTTCAAAGATCTACATCGTCTTCACGTGAAAAAAATCTAAACCAGGATGTTATTAGTATTACAGAATTGGTGAATGAAGAAGAAACAATCCAAACAATTTATCCAAAAACAGAAGAAAAAATAAGAAGTGTGTCTAAAACAAGGGAGATGGCTTTGTTTATTCTTAAAAAGCAAGCAGAAAAAATGATTAATACATCAAATTCCAAATACACAGCAGCTAATGTTGGTGATACAGTAAGGATTCATGTACTTGATGTAGATCGAGCCCGCAGTGATGGAAAAAATATTTTAGGTGTCATTGTTGCGGTTAAAGATAAAAACCTTTACAAACTGGGTACCAAATATGTCATATTAAATCTATTATATTCCAGAAACCAATTTACTGTTTGTAAAGAAAACTTCATTTCTGTTGGAGATGTACAGGGTGCAGAAATTTTGCTTAGAGAATGTGCAAGAATGTCATCAATTTCTGAAGGTCACAACTATAGTTGATGCTGCTGAAAAATTGGTTGAAAATTTAATAGATGCAAATGCTATCAAAGGAAAAAAATTATGCAATTCCAAATGTCTTGAAAATCTTAATTGCTCAAATAAATAAACTAAAAAACATTTAATTTTTTATATAATTTATACCAAAAATTGTTAATACTTTTCATTAATATTAGTTTAATTAATATAGTTAATAGTACTTTGATATAATTTACAAAAAATAAATATTTCTAAATGAAATAAGTGGAGTTTTTTTTAAATCAAATTTAAAATTCTGTACTAAACACGATACGCACACGCAACTCATTATCACTTTGCCCGACTAAGTGATAGCAGTATTCATAATGACTGGTCAATTTGATAAATTAATTAATATTTATCACACAGCCAGCCCTATTTGGTCATTATGAATAATGCCCAATTAATCACTTTGTTCATAACATATACACCAATTACCTAACAGCAACATCTGCCAGTACTAGGATGGCCATCACCCAATGCCTAAAATGGAGGACACTGTTGGGTGGTAAACCCCCTGTGCTTTCTGTTTTTTTTTTTTTTTTTATACATGTATAAATAAAAAATGGAAAAATAAATTTAACAATGCCTATGAGACCATCAAGCAAGCTGGGAAAGACGTTGGCATTGGCACTCGGTTGAAGCAACTTGCAGAGAAAATGTTTCTTTTTCTAGGAAGTCAGCAACAGCCTGCTTCCAAATTTTAATAACTCCAACCTCGTCAGGTGCACGTGCAACTTCCGTCCAGTTAAACGGAGAATTCTGCCGAAGTCTGAAGATGATTGGCTAGACCTTTCATCCCCATTGTGCCCTCATCCAATAAACATTTGTGACCATTTGTAAACACTTGCGAAATTCTTTGGCCTCTTAACGAAGAAAATGGCCAAAGTGCCACTAGGTCAAAGTAGAATTGAGGAAACGTTAACTATCTTCCTCAATTCATTCAAAGTGACAACTGAACTATTTTTCATCACAGCCCAAAAAAGACAACAAATCGACATGATGCCAGACAGAGGGCAGAATAGTCAAATACCTGACAATCCGATGAAAAGCCAGATGTCTGGATATCTGAAAAGCCAGATGCTTTAGTACTGCTAGGGTGCCAGTACTAAAGCAGCTCTGAATGAGACCATCAGGACCTTATTAGAGCCATAGACCAAGTCCACAGCAGTAATGAACTCAAAGGAACAGATGGTCTAAACATGATCCTTTGCAAGATAGAACAGTGCAGCTTATAGTATATCAGTGGCATGCCGTCATTGGAAGCGGTGGATGCGCCGCTTCCCTTGTATTTTCTAAAAAATAAATACCTATCAATTTTAATTATATGAAAATAATCGCACAATATTTTATTACAACCGCATTATGTATCTTATTACAAATTTCTATACTACACGTAAAAAAAAAAATTGCTATTGTATATTCGAGTATTACTGGCAGAGTGAAAGTGCTGTATTGTCAGCATCCAAAAAGCCAGAGCACCAACTTTACCCGGTTTAGCTGGTGGAAGCCTAGGACCTTGGGTGGATGCTACACGTTTAACACATTCAATTCTATCCAGGACTGGTTCTGGGCTGTTAGCCGCCTGCCCACTAGATATTTGGCCGCCCTCGCCCGATTATGTGAATCGTAAGTAGATTTATAACTTAACCCAACAGATAAGAATTTACCTGTATGTTTTTATAATAGTTCCGTATAGTTGACAGGAGTTAAAAAACATCCATTAAAATATTTGATATTTTTATTCCGCTCTCCGATTTTATATTACTCATGGATTTCAATGTTAAACCAGTGATATTACGATTTCGTATGTCCCATCTCTAAGAGGATGTAGAAAAAAACGTGTACAATTCTTGTATAATGTTAAAAAATTAACTGTTACTTTCAAAGCGTCATTTACAACTAAATTTAATGAATGAGAGCGATGCACGAGGTACAGAAAAGCTCTAGAATTTATTTTCTTTAAATTTACAATTTATGTATCCGTTTGTCATAAAAATTTCTTTCCACTTTTTTCCCAAGACTACAAATATTCAAGTACAAAGTAACTGGTTTCAACTTACTTAGGAAGTACAGTAGAGCGTTGATTATCCGAAAGTCAATTATCCGAAAGAATTCCAGTTGGCAAATTTAAATTTTCGCTAGTGCTGTGGCGCTGCAATCTTTGGCTATGTCTTGGGCTACTCAAATATTTTGTGTTTTTGATACTAAATTAACTTCTGAAGTATAATTTTTTATTATTTTTATATTTTTCAATATATTTATTTTGTTTGTACAAAATAAAAAAATAATTTTTAACGATACAATAGTCTTTGTTAGGCTTAACATCGACGAAAATTCAACGCGAAGCGACACGCAACGGAGAAAAATTTCAACATGGGATAGATTAATATATTTTTCGTACATAACTGGTTATCCGAAACATCGATCTTCCGAACAACCCCAGTCCCCAATTGATTTGGATAATCGACGCTCTACTGTAGTTAAATAATTAAGCGATTAGGGAATTGGGGACATAAACAAAACCCTGATGAGAGCCGAAATTTTACTTAAACAAAAGCTTAACCGAACTATCTCTAGCCAAGTACAGTGGAGACTGATTTCTTTGTATTAATGTAATAAAGACAGAAATTTTTCCAGTTCAATGAAAGTGACTGAAAGTTGTAAATTTTGGAAATTTCTGAGGACACTTGGTCCTAAAACGAATTAGTTAGAAAACAAAATGACAATTAAGTTTAACATATTTAGATTTTTACAGCTATGGTGAGAAACGTCTAAAATCTACACCAGCCCTGTCGCGTCCTTTGAGATATACAGTGGGTGATCGGTTAACGAACAGATCGGACAACGAACAAATCGGATAACGAACATCCCACAGAACAAACAAGAAGAAGCGATGCAAAATAACGAATACCAATTGGACTTTCCTTGTCTTCGGGCAACAATTCGAAACTTTTCGGAGTGTGGGAGATGTCAACATCGACGCTCAAGCCGGTATATACCAATCGGATAGTATTCCTCCGAACTTTAAAACTCTCCCTTATAATTCCAGCCTATTATTTTTATGACAAAAGAATTCTTTTATGTATTCGCAAGACTGTCGGGTTGGCACTCGTTAAGTTTTGCGTCTGTTTTTTTTTTGTAAGGTGAGAGTATAATAGCAAAGGTAAAGAGTGGGCAGAAGATACCTAATGTTGCTGGGCAGTATGGCATGAACAGGTCTACAGTAGGCCGAAGTTCATTTTTTAAAGAAAAATACCGTATAATTAAGAAGACTCAAGCAGCTAAAGGAGTAACAAAAATCACATATGAGAAATAAAGAACATCAAAGAGTTCGTAATGGAACCTGAAACGGATCCGACGACAGAAGAACGCCAAGAACTCTTGAATGAAGAACACCAAGAAACTCGGCGAGATATGTTTTCTTCTGAAAATGCGGACTTATGCCGATATCTGCTATTAAAGATCTTATAAAGAAGTGGGATGATGTCAGAACAACGGTCTTAAAATGGCATCCAAACCAGGTTGAGGCTTGGGGATTTCTACAATTGCAATGCTATTAATTACTTATGAAAAATCCTGAAGAAGAGAGAAAAGCAATCGACATTAGACAGATTCTTTAACCCTTTCAAACTGAAAAAACATGACTTATTAGTCATGTTTCTTCAGTTTAACGCAAGACTGTGTACGTATGTATTTTTATTATTACATATAAATAAACGTAGTAAGAAAGTATAGCCTATATTTTTTATTTTGGGGAGTCTCCAGAACAAATTAATCAAATTCCCATAGAAACCTATGGTAAATCAATAATCGGTTAACGAACAATTCGGATAGCGAACAAAGTCTTGGAACGGATTATGTTCATTAACCAATCACCCACTGTACTAGTGATGCGACAAAAGAGGTATTTGACATTGACCAATATCGGCACATTGGAGATTTGGCAGTCCACGTGTATGCACACTCTGCAACCATCTTCGATTCCATCCATTAGCCAGTTGTAGGAAACTATTTGAATAAGTGCACTGTTTTAAGATTTAAAAAGTAAAGAATATTTTATATTTTTAGGTACAGTATGTTTCTTTACAAAGCTATATTTAATTATAATTTTCTTTAAAAGTATATTCATACAATTGAAGAATATTTTGTACCAGGTATGTACCAGTACATCCACCACACATTTTATTTCACCAAGTTTTTACTATTTTATTTTTAATTGTAGCCTTTATATCATGGCTAGCGATTTGGAATGTAATTGTGATATTAAAAATGCATTTAGAAAAGTCTATGGTTTTTACTGGCTTATCGAATAAACGATACGAATGGACCCTAGACCATCACTGATGCACAATTGACTGATTGCCCCTGGATGTCGGCTTCTTACAGAAGCACAGCTTCCCTATTATCAAATGTTACGGCACGCCACTGTAGTATATGTATAATAAATATATTATACAGTGGAACCTCGGTATACGACCTTAATCCATTCCCGATGTTTGGACTTATACCGAATAGGACGTATACCAAACCAACTTTTTCCATAAGAAGTAATGTAAAAATAATTAATCCGTTCTCGTGTAAAAAAAATGGCTGGCTTTAAACACCTGGCTTTCCTGGCTAGTTTCTGCTTAATTTTTCATGAGATCAGCATGTATCCTTTTAACTTCCTCGCAAATAATTTCTTCTGATACGCTGTCGCCGGCACACTGTTTTTCAGTTATCCAAAGCAAAAGCAATTTCTCGACATGATCTAATGTCTACAATCTCTGTTTAGAAATTGATTTAACCCCTTTCGTAACGTTAGCAAATTTAATAATGTCTTTATTTTTCACGATTGTCGATATTGTCGTTCTCGGAATACGGAATGCAACAGTTAAATCTCGTTAAATCTCGAACACATGTGTCACCTTCATATTTCTCAACAATCTCTTTTTTCAGTTCCGTTGTGATTCTAGTCATTTTTTTATTTTTCTGTTGCCCTTTTGCAATTCATGATTAATAAAAATAATAAAATGTTACTTACGAATTAAAATCAGAAGAAATTTAACAAAGTTATAAACCGTAGCACAGCGAACGTCTAGTCTAGTGTAGTACACCGATAGTGCTACTTGTTCATAGATGGTGCGTATAATTGAATTAAGTCGTATACCGAGCAAAATCTGTTTCGTCCAAACAGGACGTATTCCGAATTGGACGTATTCTAAAGCAGACGTATACCGAGGTTCCACTGTACTTTTAAAGTTTACTCTATTTTTGAAGGTCTTCAAAATTGCAGATAGGCTGATTTCAGGGGGGTTCTATCTGGTCTTCACCAGATAGAACCCTCCCTGAAGGGTCACACATAGACCATCGACTCCTCCGGGCATATTATACAGCTCTGATAGGTCTCAATCACATCATTCAGAGCTGGATTTCCACCTGAGTAATAGGCTACGTATATCGTATTCATATCAATAAATTAAAGATATGATTTTCTAAAGTTTGTTCTCTCTCTGACTGATGGTGTAATAAGTCTAGCGAAAAAGGGAAAGCCGTTATAGTGCTAGTACAGTAGAACCTCGAAAACTCGTCCCTCGATAACTTAGCACTCCGGATAACTGGTCCACACCTTGGCAGGGCAAAAAAATCCTTAGTTAATTAATTTTCATTATAGACAGCTTTATAAAAGTATAAAAGCTCTCATAAAGTATTTTTCTGAGATCTGTCTTATCAGGTAAATTACTGTACACAGTGTATTCATTAATTTTCATTTTCATGTAGTGGCTCTATGCCTTCATAAAGGACGTACTTTTCCTTTGTTTAAGGGTATTTGGGCAGTTTATTCTCTGTTATATTCTGTACAAGTAAATACTGTACAAGTACAGTACAGTATTTTCTGAGGAAATACTCGTACTTATTTTTTTTAACCCCATTCCCGATAACTCGGCATTTTCACAAACTCGGCCACCCTTCAGTCCACATTAGGTCGAGTTTTCGAGGTTCTACTGTATAATTGAAATTAAAATAACATTTATTATGCAGGTGAATTACATACTTTAGAGTGAAACTATATTTAATGACGTCTATTCACATGAGAATTATTATTATTTTGAAACTTTACTACAAATATAATAAAAAAACCAACCTCAGAATCAGTTAAAGGTATTGTCTTTCGTTTTTTTAAATCTTCCAAACAAAATAACATGGCACACAATCAAATAACCGCTTCCCGTATCGAAACAAATTCAAATTTTTCAACTACGGATATAACGGTTACTTTAAAACTTAATCGCTAGATGTCGCTTTATAAAATAAATCTTTTTAAAATTAATTAAATTTATATCGATATATAAATATTATATTTTGTGTTTGAAATAGTAATAATAAATTATTTGTTACAATAGAGCTTACAAATAATAAATTTCTGTTTGACGAATGAGAAACTGAAACGTCGTTCATTTAATGGCAACCTTCTAAAATGACTGCAAAGAAGACCCGGTGTTTTGTTGTGCTTTTCGTGTTTTTATGCATATTACAATATGGGAATGGAAATCCCAAAAGAAAAGAGGTATATGATAATTTTTCGGCTAACATTTAAGTGCTATTGGTAAATCGTAAATTATTATAGTAATTAGATTAATATATGGTAAAATTGCAGTTCTAAGTGAGGGATTTGGACCCCCCAAATATTAGACCCCCCAAATATTAGACCCCTTCTATGGACGTAGTCAACGGCTCTCATATGGTCCCAGCTACCTCATTTGGTACCTAATGTGTTATAACTGAATTAAATAGACATCAATACACGTATTAAACAAGTAAACTTCTATTAAATTTCATATGTATAAGAATAAATGTATGAAATTATATCAGAAATTCTTACCTGTGTGTAGTTTTTTGTGAATTTAAAAAAGTTGCATTTAGATGTAACATTAAAAATGAAATGGCATATACAGGCATTCTGACTTAATTAATGTCTGTAATTTGTTCCTGAAAATCTGGTGTTCTACTGGAATACATTAATTGGGAGCCTATTTACTGATACTTTAAATGGGAAAAATTAGGTACTTATGGGTTAAGAGGACGCCAGTCGGAAATAGCAATCAAAGTCGCGCTTTTGAATGAAAATATAAAAATAACAATAGACTAGTAAATTTAAATCTAAAAAGAAGAAAATTTATTAATAAGGTTGTAAAAATGAAAAAAAATTAATTAGGATGATAGATATCGCCTATTTGCCGGTTAAAGTTCAAATACGTATACCGTCATGGCAGCTCATCTCTGAATCCAGCAAACAAAAGGAAACAGTGGGGACGCACGTTCTAACCTAACCTAACCTATTCTAATAATTTGATTGGTAATAATTATGGTAATTTATTAGAATAGGTTAGAACGTGCGTCCCCACTGAACTGGCGTCCTCTTAACCCAGGGGTTGGAATTAGCGGCTCGCGAGCCACATGCGGCTCTTTTGCATAGACGTTTGCGGCTCTTCGGACATAAACTCCAATTTCACCTCATCTTATTTCACCGCAGCCTTATAACTTATGAGTTTATGAGATAGAGCCGCCAAACAAACTTCGACTCGACACCTTCCGCACATGACCACACTCACGTTGATCAATATGAGTCGCATAAAAATGGTAGCATTTGAAGCATATCTATATATATAACACATTGAACGCGTGTCCATCCAAAAACGTCCACTAGAGGCGTCCTGTCGTGTGTCGTATTTCGCACATTTAAATTAATATGCGGCTCTCTGGTACTTTTCTTATCCTGTTTTCATGACAATTTGACTCTTCTCACTTGACAAACTGCCGACCCCTGTCTTAACCCATAAGTACCAAAAATTATTATAATGTGTTATAGTGTTAACTGAAGACTTCCAACTAATTTTTGAAAACATAACTAAAATATGATAGAACACCACTTAACAGGGGTGCACAACCTGCGGCCCGCGGGCCACATACGGCCCCTTANCTGGGTGTCCTTCAACATCTCAAAACAATGAAAACATTGAAAAAATCCGCCAAAAAGTGTTAAGATGTCTGCGAGAGGATGTGCGAAGCAAACACCCAGAACTTTGGCGATCAGGTGACTGGTTCCTTCATCATGACAACGTCCCTGCACACATGGCATTATGAGTGACTCACTATTTGGCCTCTCGAGGATGGCCTGTCGTTCCCCATCCTCTGGGACCTAGCCCCACCAGACCTAGTCCCGTGCGACTTTTTTCTGTTTCCGAGAATGAAGAAAAATATAAAAGGGAAGCGTTTTGATGATGTGGAGGTGATGATAACAGATTTGCTAAGGGCACTGGACGATATCAAGGTTGAAGAGTTTCAGAGATGCTTCGAACAATGGGGAAAAAGACTTGACAAGTGAATTGCATCTAATGGAGAGTACTTTGAAGGTGACTGAAGGAATTTTGTAAAAAAGTTAATAAATAAAGTTTTTATACAAAAAATCCAGTTATTTTTGAGTCCCCCCCATGTACATTGATTAATTAAACTGTAAATTAAAAAATTTAAATAATAATCAATGATATGACAAAAGAAAATCATTATTAATATGCTCTACATAATTTTAGACGGCTCAAAAAATAAGTAGATGGCATTTAAGTTAATTGACCACATGCACATCATTTTCTTTGAATCGAACTTTGACATATTATAGCATACAAATTAATTGACTTTTTTTTTTTTTTTTTGAGATTTTAAATTTTTATTATAACATCCTAGGTGTCTTCTTTTGACTATTATTTTTTAAAATATTTAAATAAACTTCTATGTTCATTATTATTTATGAGTTCACCAACATCAGATAAAAAAAAAACTATACTTTTCATAACATTGTTTCCATATTAACCAATCTAACCATTGATTGAATGGTTTATAGATCTATTTTGGGTTTTTTTCCCCATTTTGGTTTTGATTTTCTAGTCCAAGAATAAAACTTTATCTTAAAAGAAAAGAAAGAAAAAGTATGTCTCTACAAACACATTTTATCAGTGATGAAATTAATTATATGTTTTTATGTTAGATAATAAAATAATGTTATACTAAGAATTAAGATTTCAAATTCAAACAAATACTTAAATATTAACTGAATGTTTTTATTACTGATATATTAGTATTTATTTCTACTATTACTACATCCCAGAAAAGCAATACCAGGCTCATATCTCTAGTCCTAATAGAAGTTTGAAACTTTGGATATATGAATAAATATAAAACTGTATTTTATTTTACATACTATCTTGATAATTTAATCGTAGAATTTTAAAAGTAAAAATGGTTGTAACTTTAAAATCTTAAATGGTAACCCCATATCTTATGACAATACTTTTAAAAGATATTTAGTGCTGAATCTAACAGTGCAATTGTATTTGAAGTATTCAGAAGTTATTACTGAAAAATCTTATCTATAGTGTGTCAAAAAGTTAATGTGCAGTGAGAAATTTGTAATGACATTAAAGTTAAACATATGTCATTGCATATGAGATTTATAAGTTGTAAGTTCTGAATTTCCACTTTGTGGTAAATAGCATAATTATTTGCTCATGGATGTTCTAGTTTTTAGACTATGGTTCTTGGAAGACAGTATTGTGCATTTGGATTAAAGTTACAACTGGCATCCCATTAAGAGAAAAGAACCAGAAAATGTAATATTCAACATTTAAAGCACTAGCTGAGATGGATAATCTATATATATAAAAATGAATGTATGTCTGTGTATCTGTCTGTCCTTCATGCATTACCACACTGTTTATCCGATTGCCGTGAAACTTTGGGAAGTATACTCCAGCGAAGGTTTGTGGCATAGTACGATTGCCATGAAACTTTGGAAAGTTTTTTTAATTTTTTAATACACTCCCGCGAAGTACATTTATCCTACGATAGATGGCGCGTGTTTACACGAGCATTCGCGCACAGTGTGTTCGATTGATTTCAAATTGTGAAGACCATTTCCCCCCTTCAAAAAATATCTCTATATATGCATTTGTGAACTGTTATTTACGATATTTGTAATAATTTTTGTTTAATCACTTTATTTCAACTTTTTTTTGCTAATTATGTCTTCGCTTGAACTTTGTTAAAACATTAACTGTACCCCGAACAACAATCTCTGCGAGTATGTGGGCTAAATTTAAAGAATCCGTGCTTCTCGCTTGGACAACTGTATGTGGCCAACTCGCGTCGGAAAACCTTTTGATTTATTCGTGTACGCACCAGACAGAAAAACAAAAAATATCGTGTATCCACAAAGCACTCCAATAAATAAATAAAATTGAAACAACACTTTGAAATGTTTTCCCGATGAAAATGAATAATAATAAGTTTTAACGAGTTTGCTTGAACTTCCTTTCTTCTGAGATCGCAGCAATGCGCGATGGGTAAGCTAGTGATAAATGAAAATGATTGCCTGTTAATCAGCCAAATGTTGAGGCTAATAATGCAGAAACTTAAAAATGTCTATTTACTTGAAGAAAATGGTTACAATAAGTGAAATTTTGTATATTTTGACTTATTTGATAACATTAAACAACTGCTAACAATATCTGTGATTATGATAAGCAGAGTCTACTGTAATTCAAGATATTACAGAAAATTTAATAGATGATTTGAAATAAATAATAATTTTAAATTTTCAATAAATTTGAATTTACTAGTCTCCACCTCCTGACTTTTAGCTATCTAACCCTGGTTTTCTTGACATTTCCCATATGCATGTTGTGTTTTACAATAATTCTATATATGAATAAAATTAGTTTTATATACGAGGTGGGACCCAAGAAAAACCGAACTGAGAGCACACTGCCATTTGTAGATGTAGTAGAGAGTTCTCTTGTTACGTGGGGTTAGTAGAGACCTTCACAAAACAGCTGTGCAAATGGCATCAGTTTGTAGGTTTACATTTGAGTGTAGTGTTGTGTTTCTCTTACTGTTATTTTGTTCCACCTGCAAAGTTCTGGGTGTCCTTCAACATCTCAAAACAATGAAAACATTGAAAAAATCCGCCAAAAAGTGTTAAGATGTCTGCGAGAGGATGTGCGAAGCAAACACCCAGAACTTTGGCGATCAGGTGACTGGTTCCTTCATCATGACAACGTCCCTGCACACATGGCATTATGAGTGACTCACTATTTGGCCTCTCGAGGATGGCCTGTCGTTCCCCATCCTCTGGGACCTAGCCCCACCAGACCTAGTCCCGTGCGACTTTTTTCTGTTTCCGAGAATGAAGAAAAATATAAAAGGGAAGCGTTTTGATGATGTGGAGGTGATGATAACAGATTTGCTAAGGGCACTGGACGATATCAAGGTTGAAGAGTTTCAGAGATGCTTCGAACAATGGGGAAAAAGACTTGACAAGTGAATTGCATCTAATGGAGAGTACTTTGAAGGTGACTGAAGGAATTTTGTAAAAAAGTTAATAAATAAAGTTTTTATACAAAAAATCCAGTTATTTTTGAGTCCCCCCCATGTACATTGATTAATTAAACTGTAAATTAAAAAATTTAAATAATAATCAATGATATGACAAAAGAAAATCATTATTAATATGCTCTACATAATTTTAGACGGCTCAAAAAATAAGTAGATGGCATTTAAGTTAATTGACCACATGCACATCATTTTCTTTGAATCGAACTTTGACATATTATAGCATACAAATTAATTGACTTTTTTTTTTTTNTGAGCATATGAATATACTGTATATAGCCTGAATTATTCACATTTCAATTGCTGTATATTTAATTTTTATTTCATAATTACTGAAAATTTTTGTATCAACTAAATGAATAAATTCTAATCAAAATTATAATAAATTAAAATTTATTTATTATTTTATTATTATTAGGTTCAGACTTTGGGAGAGAGAGTTCAACAGTTAATGGATATGAGTGCAAAAAGACCAATAATTAGATTAAACGGTGAAAAATTTCGCCAGTATGTTAAAGCATCTCCAAGAAATTATTCTTTTGTTGTTATGCTTACTGCATTATCTCCTCATCGTCAATGCATAGTATGCAGGTAAGAAAAGATGCAAAATATTATTATTGTATATGTAATTTATAGAATTTCAATGATGATTGATAATATAAAAAAATATTTTGATTACTTTTGTATATTTTTATAGACATGCCCATGATGAATTTCAAATTGTAGCTAATTCTTGGAGATATTCACAAATGTATTCAAACAAATTATTTTTTGGTATGGTTGATTTCGATGAAGGACCTGATGTATTTACTTCTGTAAGTATTTTTACAATTATATTTATATATAATTTTGTTCACATAAGTCACACTGATATATATAGTGCAAAAAATTGCTAAAACATATCTATATATATATATATAACCCATTGAACGGGTATTCGTTCGCATAACGGTATCCAAAAACGGGCACTAGAGGCGCCCTAGCGATGATTTTAAATTAACAATAAATTATTTTTATTTGTAATAGGAATTTATTATTGATATGAATTTATTATTTATACCATGGAATGGTATAAATAATTATTATATGCCTTGATTAACCTTGCATCTTAAGTTTACAACATCCTGTGACTCAGTGAATGTCGCGCATTGACTCACGGAAAATTTGTTGAAAAAATGGTGGATACATTTAAAATTGAGGTTTACAAGCGAAGGTAAATAAACAAATTAAACTATTTTAAAGTATTTATAGAATGTTTAATAGGTAGAAATATAGATCCGGGTGACGCAATTGGGACAGTAAGATTTTCCCTCTGAATGAAGGGGTGGTGACCCCCCTCTGTGTGAACAACAATGAATCGTACCCCCATGCACAACCCTTCCCAAGATATAGCTCTCCGAAAATTATTCTATGGATCACATGACCGCCTGTTTGCCACAATTTACCCTGTGAATGAGTGGGTTGGCGACCCCCCANTAGTGATGATTTTAAATTAACAATAAATTATTTTTATTTGTAATAGGAATTTATTATTGATATGAATTTATTATTTATACCATGGAATGGTATAAATAATTATTATATGCCTTGATTAACCTTGCATCTTAAGTTTACAACATCCTGTGACTCAGTGAATGTCGCGCATTGACTCACGGAAAATTTGTTGAAAAAATGGTGGATACATTTAAAATTGAGGTTTACAAGCGAAGGTAAATAAACAAATTAAACTATTTTAAAGTATTTATAGAATGTTTAATAGGTAGAAATATAGATCCGGGTGACGCAATTGGGACAGTAAGATTTTCCCTCCGAATGAAGGGGTGGTGACCCCCCTCTGTGTGAACAACAATGAATCGTACCCCCATGCACAACCCTTCCCAAGATATAGCTCTCCGAAAATTATTCTATGGATCACATGACCGCCTGTTTGCCACAATTTACCCTGTGAATGAGTGGGTTGGCGACCCCCCAAGTGTGCGCGAGTGCACATGAATTTTTTTTCGTGTGGTAGGCTCCCTTTTGACCATGGTGTCACGTGACCAGAAATGACATAGGCCAATTTTCAGGGGCTTATATCTTGCGAAGGGTTGCGAGTAGGAGTATGGTTCCTTTGACTTTATTGTTCACACAAGGGGCTACGTTTGGGGTTACCAACCCTTCATTTGGAGGGTAAATCTTACCATTGGGACTTTAACGGAGCTGTAGAGCATATTGATAGGAACAAAAACGTCAAAGGAACCGTGCCTCATGGAAATTTGTAAAGAACACCCACTAGAGGGCGTCCTGGGCTAATAGTGCATAATAAAACATTGCTTTAACCCATGTTATATAATCTTCATTTTTGAAGTGATTCTGTTAGCTGTTAGTAACTGTTCCTAATTTGGTTGGGGTATGTTTTATCAACTCCCACTTTTCAGTGGTGTCCAATAAGGTATCCAGGTGTGTGTATATTTTTACTCCATTTCATTTCATTTATATTTTAATAGTTTGCTATAGATGTAATTATAAAATAAATGAAAGAAATTTATAGATTTGAAGTCTGCATGCTTTGTTTAAAGTTGTCTGGTTTCATTAATTGTCTCTAATTAATAAATGAAAGACAACAAATGGAGAAAATTAGAGTATTTGACATGGAACTTCCTAAACTGACATAAACATCATTAAAAATACAATAATTACTGAACAATAAATTTTTTTGTAATATATGTAAAAAAATTTATTGTTCAGTAATTATTTGTATTATGTATTATATTATATTATATTATATGCTGNAAACTAGTTGTTAACTAAATGCTAAAGAAAACATTCTTCCAAGTACAATAAAGTAATAACATTGTAATTTGACTGACTTAAAATCAGGAAGAGACTTTTCATTTACAAGACAATAAAACAATTAACCACTTATTAGTAGTAGTAGTAGTAGTAGTAGTCCATCTACCCTGACCTTAAAAATAATAGTCGGGTTCACGTAAGACATCATAGGTATAACTAGACACCGTTGGTTAAGTAGTCAGTTTTCTGTGGTTTTGGCCGACTTACATAGGCATTAATGTTAAAAAACTGTGGTTTACTCGACACCGTTTAACTCATCACTACTGGATAAATCGACGTACTTTTGCTGTCCCACACTTGTTTAGACATCTGATAAGTCGACTCTTCTTCTGAAAAAAATGAAAGTGTGCGGTGTAAACTTTTTTTTTTTTTCAGGAGGGGAGTCGACTTATTTATTAATATATACATATTAATAAAAATACCTTAACTTCATGTATTTTATATATAAAATAATAACAGATGAACAAAAAGAAAATATACAATCTATATCAACGTCACAGCAGAATCCAATTTTGCATTTTTTTGCATCAAACGTTATTTGTAGCACATGTTTCACATTTCTGTTAGAAATGAGTGTTCAAAAGCTAACAATGCTTACGCAGAAGGAAAAATACAAACTTGTGTCTGAATTTGAATGTAAGAAAACTTTGCAAGCCGAATTTGCAAAACAAAAAACCTTTTAAAAGTAACATTGATGGGAATCCTAAAGAAAAAATTAAGAAACTTTTCCTTGGATTTTTGTCGTGGCCGTCTCGAAAATGCCAGAGAAAGTCGCTGTACAAAGATGTCAAAGATGCTCTTGTATGTTGGGTAAAGCAAATTTGTTCATCGAATCTTCTTCCTGTTTTGGGACCAATACTGAAACAAAAGGCAATGGAAATTGCTGGGGTACTTGGAGTAAAAACCAACTTTAGTGCCAGTGATGGATGGTCAGAGAGGTGCATTGCACTACTGTATTTGTGTATTTGTAGTATTGTGGTTATTTTCAACTTCGCTTTAGTCGTCATATTGGATAACTTGACACATTTTCACTTCCCCTTGGGGTGTTGACTTATGCAGACTCAACTGTATATATATAATATATAGTATAGACCAGTGTATAGACTTCTTGAATACGTGACCCCTTTACAAGTTAAAAAATTCTGGCGACCCCCACGGCCATATTAAAGCTATGTCAGTGATTTTAAAAACAACGTATTTAATTTTCTTTCTGTTGAGATTTAAATATCGATCAAGAAACCAATTGTATTGTAAAATAAACAGGTACACCTTCTTACTGAAATTGTAGTTTTTTTTATTGTAGTGTAGGACCTACAAACACTTGTCTTTTTCTTTTACCCGCGATCCCCCGAGTATGGCTTTGCGACCCCCCAGGGGGTCGCGACCCACACGTTGAAAAACACTGGTATAGACTGATATAGACATTATTTGATTGCTATGATAATTCTTGCACACTAATGTTAAGCAAAATTCATAAATAAAAAAGTTTAATTTTATGTTCATATAAACATTTAGCATTATGTTCATATGTATATAATGCTGTTGTCAGTAGTAAAAGTATGTTCAATAAATATTACATTTTTGTTTGTTAGTTATATTTTCCAAATTGTGTTTATAACTTGTTATTCTATGATATTCTTGCGGTTTTATGATTTTTAAAATATATCAATACAGTAGAGCCTCGATTATCTGACTCAATTGGGAACTGGGGTTGGTCGGATAATTGAAAAGTCGGATAACCGAAAAGTATGAAAAAATCCATTATTAGTGTAGTATATTATTATATCCCATGTAATTAGTATATTAGTATATCGCTATTAATCTACTTTGTGTTGAATTTTCATCGATGTTAAGCCTAACAAAAATTTTTTAAAATAATAATCGTTGCTATTGTATTGTTAAAAATTAGAAAATTAAGCCTCGTTTAAATACTGGCTCCCTTTCATGGTCGAATGAGTGTTGACAGCTAAAACATGTAAAAATAATATTAAAGTAGCTAAGACATAGCCAAATATTGTAGCGCCACATCACTAGCGGACATTTGAATTTGCCTACTAGAACTTGGTCGGTTAACCGAGGTGATGGTTGATCGGGGGTTGGATAATCGATGCTCTACAGTAATTACAAAAGTAAAGTGAAGTTTATTTTAGGAGAAAAACTTTTTATTCAATAAATGTTTTTAAATTTATATCTATTATTAGTCATTGAAACAAGTATGAAAAATTACGAATTTATGCTGTTTATAAGAATTTTGAATAGTACAATATTGACAAAACTAAATTAGATTCTTTTTTTAAGTTCTTTAAAATGTCAATAGCAAATATTTTCTTGCTTGCTTTGTAGTTATTAGAATTCATTGACATCTTTATGGGTTACTCAATCCATTTTTTATCTAGACAAAATGACAAGAAGTCTGAATTGTCTATTAAATCAACTATTATGACAAATCTTGGTAAAAGTGGATTGAGTTAACCATAAAGATGTCAACAAAATATTTCCTGTCAAATTCCTATTTCTATCTAAATTTTTTTTATCATAACATATGATCTTTTATTAAAAACTTTTTCTAAAATATTTACTCATATAAATGCTATTTATTACTTACATGCTATTTACATTGCACATTTATATTTTTGTATATGTGTGTCAGTAAATTTTTCACAGATAGATGTTATCTTAATGATCAGCATAGTGGTATAATTATAGAATATGTCATAAAAGTAATAGTAATTTTTCCTGCATGTTACATAAAGTATATTAAATAGCCATGATCTTAATTATAGAAACAATGTTAAGTGAAAAAGGACTGTAGACCTAACAAAAAAGGGGCATTTTTTCCTATACATTTAGACTTTATCAGTCTTTTAATAAACAAGAAGAAAGAAGTTCTAAAGAACACTATTGAAATTCAAACAATTTGAACAATATGTTACAATAACTAAATTTAAAAGGTGAAATTTAACTTATATAAAAAAAATCACATAAATTAGTTCAGTATAAAATAAAGAGGCAATAATACAGGATGATTTACTCAGGACCGAACACTTGTTATATGGAATATCTCCATATAAAATGAAAACATGGACATGACACATGAACAGAATGATTCTTTATTTTATGACAAAGCAGTTGATTAAGGTATGTTATACATTACATTTTATTCAAAAGTGACTGTTCAATACCTTTCAATGATTGTACAGAGTAAGTGTTCAGTCTCAAGTGAATCATCTGTATTAGTGAATTTCATTTCTGCTCTTTACTATACCTAAGGCTCACTAGATCAAACTTTTCCAAGTACACTTAACATTTATGTTAACTATATAAAAAGATGTAAAATCTTGATCATTGTTATCTGCATTTTTTTTATCTTTTGACTTAAATGATAAACAGGCTTGAATGGTGAAGCTAGTTCTGTTAATTGTTTAATTAACTTTTGAGCAGTAATTAAAGGATAACCAGGTATAGCATATTTGTTTTTCAGGAATGTGATGGCTCACATTATTGCATGCATTAATTTCTTTATTTTTTTATGTACATTTTATTATTAATTTTATGTATGTATAAGATGTTCACAATAGGTTGAATTTCCATTATTTTTAAATGTAAATAAAGTTTGAACACATTATTCAAACTTTACGAATTTACAAAGTTTGGAACAACATTATGAATGTAATGTTCTTTCAAACTTTTTTTCTTTACAATCCTTTTTGATTAAACTTTGCTTCTATAATTAGAATTGTGCTTATTTGTGAAATATTTCTTGATATTGAAAAATGCATTATAATTGCATTTAAAACTTAAAATGCTAATTTATAATATTTTTAAATGTTGTCTTTATTGTTATGTAATCAAATGAAAATATTTTCAGATTAAATATGAATAAAAATCTTTTAATAGAAAATAACATCTATGTTTCAGGATTGGTTTTGCTGCTGAAACAATCTCTCGGTGGTTAGGTGAAAGAACAGATATTCAGGTAAGATATTTATGTTTTATTATTAAACTTTATATATTTTGATTTATTTTCTTAATTTTTATTTATTTTTAGATTCGTGTCTTCCGTCCTCCTAATTATTCAGGAACAATAGCACTAGTAATTTTGTTTGCTTTAATTGGTGCTCTTTTATATATGAGAAGAAATAATTTAGACTTTCTTTACAATAAAACATCTTGGGGTCTGGCAGCATTGGTTAGTATTAAAGATCTGAATATTATTAAAAATTATCTTTTAATTTTTAAATAAGATAATTTCTTATATAGATTATATAGAGAGATATTTATATCAAATGATTTTATTTTTAACTAGGGGCAAAGCTCCCTAGTTAAAAATTAACCCTAAGGCAACCCTCCTTCCTGCTTGCTTAATCCACTTGTTTTCAATATACATGTGGACTATTCACACAAAGTACAATAAAACAAAATACAACAAGTAAAAATTATAAAATTATAAAGAAAAAAATTAAGAATTGTATAATATTNACACACACACACATACTGATGGAAAGAAACTTAAATTGCTTTATTGGTTTAGAATCTTTTACAGTTTTTTATATGTTCAGGGTCACATATAGACCCCATGGTAGCTATTATGCATTTAAAGTGGATTTTACAATGTTCATTTGTAAAGTCAAACTCCATGAGATTTTAGATCTAATAACAGAATATAATATCAGACTGAAAATGCTTGTTAATTTATTAAATTTTATTGATGGGAAGAAGAAAAGATTATTTTTGATAATTCAAACTAAAATCTCAAATTATATTTTGTCTTTCTTCCTCCAAGATTTTTTTCTTTATGTACATTAACTCCCTCAATAAGCTACAGTTAGGCCACCTCTCAACATTTATAACATAATCATTATAAGATTTAACTTAATTATTACAGAATCTAAAATTCAGTTTTTATTTTATTTATGATAATAACCTTTCTTACAGCATCTTCATAAGCCACTCTTGCTCTTGCTGATCTTTGTGTTACTGTCACTTTTTCGGAAGAATCAGAAGCAGACTTTCTTCGTTTACCCTTTTTTATAGGAATTGGTGTACTATAAAACAAATAAAAACAAATAAATAATATATTATATATTATTTAATATTTATCTAAGTTATTAACAACACAAATTTCTACAACAACAGCTTACTTATTAACAGGAATAAACATTTTAGTTTTATGCTGTTTTGACCTCTTCAATTCTTCCATCACTTCATCATTTACTGGTCCAATGGCAGGTATTGTAATTGTTGGTACTGGTGGTGGTACTCTACTTCTTAATCCCCACAGATTGCCTTTTTTCTTTATTTCTCTTCCACATATAAACCTATTAAAAAAAATTCATGGATTAATTTCTACTATAATATTTGAAACAACAAAAATTTATCAATATTTACTATTTATTTCCTTCTGTAAGTGCTATTTACTATAAAAGATTGAGTTATTTAGTGCAAGTAATCAAATTTTGCTGTTGAACATACTTTAAATATAAAAATTAGGCTGAAAATATCAACTTCTGGCACATGCTAAAGAATAGTTCATGCATTTTAATTAAACTACAGATTTCTCTACATTCACTCATTTTAAGAAATTAGACCTGATGTAACCTGAATTTTTTGGAATTAAAATATGCTTTATAATGATTTATATCTAAAAATAGTTCTCTCATTGGCAAAAATTAGAATATACGTTTTAATAATATATAAATCAAATTTTCATCTTACTACATAGTTGTTTCTGCACTAAAGTTTAAAATAAAAATGCTGTATTTATCCAAAAGTAGAAAGATTTACTACAAGAAAAAAAGCAATCGATGGAATGAAATTCTTACCCTAGTTTCATGATGTAATTAAATTATACTGATTAATAAAACTGTCTTTCTGTCAATCACTATTACTTATCATTTATGATATTCTTGATCTTTGCACTTTTTGAACATAATATTAAGGTTAAAATTATACACAACTCTCAGAACACATACAATTATAATAATTATTTTGCATATATGACTGTCAGATATATAAATTAAAATGCTTTAATGTATATTTTAATACTTCTAACATTTTATGCATGTGCTGTACACATTTGTAGATAATTAACTATTATATTTTAATATAAAAGAATAATTGTAAAGTTCTGTGTTAGACAAATGTCATTTTTTCTTCATTTAATGTTTGAAATTAATTTCAAGCAGATCACCTTTTAATTGAATTACTTGTTAGAAATGTTGAATAGTGTATTGTAAGAACGTAACCATTACACAATAATAAAACCACAATTATTTCTATTGCAGTGTATTTATAAAATATAACAACAATAATTTTAAGAAAATGTTTTAAAAAATTCAAGTAAATATTTCAATGGATTTTTTTTGTCTCAAGTAACAAAAAAAGTTGATAACAATTTTCATGCATATATAGATTACTTGATATTCATATAATCAATTTAATTCTATTTCAAACAATAGAAATAAGTAAAAGCTAATATAAAAAATATAAAGATGACATACAGATTTGTTAATTATATCATAAAAAGTTATGAAAACATTTAAAAAATCAAAAACTTGACAAACTAATATAGAAATATAAATATATATTTTATAAAAATAAGTCTACACTGGGAAGTATGGACTGTCTAAAGTGAACTTGATAAACTTGCTTGTAAGAACAAGATAAAAATAANTTAAGAATATTATAATATTCATTTGCAGACCTTTTGAAACAGTAGTAATCATCATGAAATAAATGTTCAGAACTATCTATATTTTCTGAAATGTTATAAAAAAATTAACTTTGAGGAAGAGATAATCTAAAAAAAGGGTATAATATTCTTTCATGATTTGTCCAAAAGAGAGTGGGCATCTAATTTTACCTAATAATACCAAGATTGTTTACAGAAGTGACATATTTTATATGATTTTCACCAATATTGAAGAAAAGGAGAAATTTCTAGTTAACGAAAAGCACAAAACAACAGTTTGTTTAGCAAGTTGGCCTTCTCAAATATTTTAGATAGGCAATTACATTTAATCTTGTATTAAACTTAATAATTAGAATTAAATTAATTAGGTTAAGAAAATTTTGGAAGAAAAGATTACGCTGCATGAAAAGCAGGAGTTGTGATTTTTACCTTAGTATTTGATTAAACAGTTTATATATGACATTTTATTATTATTCAAATTTAAAACTTAACAACTGCTAGTTATATTATGCTTTTTTAATAAACTTTATGGGTTGATTAATATTACAATACAAATTCAATAAACTGATAAATGTGGGATCAGAACAATGTTAGATTAGGGAGATTGTATGATTATTGGGATTGGAAGTAAAAATAATTCAAAAGTTTAATTATTCAGAATGAAATCATTGTTTATTTGCACGATATTAAAACATTGTATTGAGTTGGACTACTGATCAAAATATCAAGTGCACTCCCATTACTGATTGGCAGTGTTGTCAAGTTGGTAGATTCCCACTAAATTTAGTGGGAGGTACAGTATTTTTGGTGGGAGATTTCAGGGAACTAATTTTTATATTTATGTATAGTATTGTACAGGTTGGGAAAGAAAATCAACACCTCTGCTACAGAATATAGAATGTATCCAAAATTAATTTGCTCATGGGAGGAACACATTATACAAGAGGAAAACAGATTGATGTGTGTTACACACACTACCACCGTCTTGATGGAGGCCTATTGAATGCAACTCCAAAACTAAATGGGAGGGGATCATGTGACACATCATTTAGGGTCAGAATTTCACAAAGAATTAATTGCTGAAAGATCTCATTGACCTATCTCAAACAGTTAGAGTTATGTATGTTACATGATGTGCTCAATGTACATTCTTTGGGTACATAGTATATTCTGTAGCAGGGATGTTAAGTGACTTTCTTTCCCAACCTGTATTATAAGATATACTGTGTCTTTTTTTTGAGCAGCCTAAAATGATGAGCCTAACAGACTTTAATATCATGATCAAATTTGGGCTCAATATCAACCCATGATTAGTGGGAAAGTGTTCATATTTGTTGGAAACTGGAATCTGAACTAGTTCTTGACTTAGCAACAGTGCCTGTAATATCCAAGAGTGACAAATGTTGAATTAACATATGTTGAACTAGCAAATGGCTGTATTACCAAGACTGTACTGTAATTAAGAAAGTATAATAATTGTAATTTAAATTTATTATTTTAGTGTGTAATATTTGCAATGACTTCTGGCCAAATGTGGAATCACATTCGAGGACCACCATTTATGCATCGTACAAATCGAGGCAATGTGGTAAGAATAAATTCTTTACTTATTCGCAATAATTTGATTGATTCGTCAAAAATTTCATCTATTTACAGGCATATATTCATGGAAGTAGTGGAGGTCAATTCATTATTGAAACATATATAGTTATCATTTTAAGTATCCTTTTAAATATCTTAAATATAAAATAAATGTTAATATTATAAGCATTTAGGAAATTAAATTTAATTGATATTTGATTATAGCTTGATTTATAAAATATAACAACAATAATTTTAAGAAAATGTTTTAAAAAATTCAAGTAAATATTTCAATGGATTTTTTTTGTCTCAAGTAACAAAAAAAGTTGATAACAATTTTCATGCATATATAGATTACTTGATATTCATATAATCAATTTAATTCTATTTCAAACAATAGAAATAAGTAAAAGCTAATATAAAAAATATAAAGATGACATACAGATTTGTTAATTATATCATAATTACAAAAGTCCAGCTAATTTGCACCTATAAATATTTTCACTGACAAGTTGTTTAAAATTAAATAGAATTATGTGAAATATATATTTTATAAAAATAAGTCTACACTGGGAAGTATGGACTGTCTAAAGTGAACTTGATAAACTTGCTTGTAAGAACAAGATAAAAATAAAATATATATATATTTA
This sequence comes from Centruroides sculpturatus, assembly GCF_000671375.1. Taxonomy (NCBI): domain Eukaryota; kingdom Metazoa; phylum Arthropoda; class Arachnida; order Scorpiones; family Buthidae; genus Centruroides; species Centruroides sculpturatus. Next base: position 292,130 of record NW_019384716.1, on the reverse strand, counting down.
ATAAAGGAAAATGAAAACTGGATGTTAAAAGTGTTCAAGCATGCAATTAGAAGAAAAGCATAGGAAATGGAAACCAGAAAGTAAGGATTGGATGCTGGTGAGAAAAAAGGAGGAGAAAATATAGGAAAACTAAGGAAGTAGTGTTGGGTGTGCATGCACAAAAATAGAAATAAGGAAAGGTTATGAAAACAGAAAAGTAATTCAAAGGAGTAGAAAAACAACTATAAAAGAAATATTCATCAAAGTTTTGTGCTTATAAGAATTTTGATTATTTACATAAAAAGTTTGTTTTGAAAAATTAGACAAAGATTTGTTTAATTTTAAATATCTTTATTTAGATAAATTATAATTTTTGTCCAGAAATTTCTGGATACATCCCTGATTTGCTCTGATACTCTCCCAGTTTGGTTGCCTTTGAACTGTTGTTCATTGTTCTAAAGAAAATTTTTATTAATGAAACAATAAAATAAATTAAAATTAAGATTGTTTTTCTAAGGACATTGCCAAACATCCAGTATTCACCAAATGCCTAGGTGAATATCAAGTAGTGTGGATGATTTACTCATAACAAGTATTTGGTATTTGCTGTTTCCCACTCCTGTTGGTAAATTGTGCCAAATCAAAGGGGGTGAATATTTGTCTCCATACTTTCATGTTTGTATTTGTGTATTTTCTTGTTTTTGGTCTATTTTCAAAATGGAATGGTCTAATGAAACAGTAATTGAGGTGGAACTTATGTCATTGAATAAAGAAAAAACTCTGAACATGTTCTAAATGATACCATTGATAACAAAGTAAAGCCAAGAGCTACAAGTGGAATAGGAACAGATAAGACTTATAAATAAAACTGGTTTGCTTATTTTTTATTAATAGATATGAACTACTCATGACTATTAAAGCTGTAGCATGCATTTTCCATTTTCTAGATTGGACAAACATTCATCATTCCCATAATGAACTGATGCTTAGCAAACAGTTGTGGCATAAAAATAAATGTGTATTTGATAAACAAATCAGTAAATACTTTGGCAAAAGGTAATTATTTGGCATTTGGTGAATACCAAATGTGTGGAGGTTTCCTAATGTATACTAATTTTTCTGTAATATCAATACATCAGAAAATAGTAAAAATAGAATATGAATCTAGAATAAAGTATTTTAAACAATTAAATAGATTTATTAAAATAAAGGGTAATGAAGTTATATTTTATTAATCTTTTGTAAGTTTAGGTGATATATTAAAAATAATAAGTAAATATCAGTTTTAAAATTTATTAAAATAGAATAAAAATTTGTTCACTTTTTATTGTATTAAGTGCTCTGCTCCTGACCTTTGATGGTTTCAACCCTGATGTTTCATATTACTTCATTTTATTATTATTCAAATTTAAAACTTAACAACTGCTAGTTATATTATGCTTTTTTAATAAACTTTATGGGTTGATTAATATTACAATACAAANAAGCGCTATAGACTAAGTGACTTTAAAATTTATTAGAATAGAATAAAATTAACGTAACTTGGTTAATAAATTCAATATCTTGCGAACATCAAAACTTATCGTTTCGTTGAATAACTAACAAGTAAGTAAAAGACTACATATTTCGCATTAATCTGAAAATTTGTTCACTTTTTATTGTATTAAGTGCTCTGCTCCTGACCTTTGATGGTTTCAACCCTGATGTTTCATATTACTTCATTATGCTTTCATTGCAAAGTCATTGAGTCAAAGTTAGGGCAAAGTCTTTGGACTATTATTTATTGAATTCAGCATCATTGATTCATTATATATGATATTTGATTAAAAAAATACTCAGATTAATTGCATAGCTTTATATAGTAGGGAGTATATGGAAAGGAAACTAGTTATACTATGTAATGTGGTCATTAGCTGTGAGTTGTCTGTCATTGAATTTGTGTCAAAAAGTTTTTCCTTTTATTTATAGTGGCTTCTATAATTCAGTTTTCTTTGTTCTGGTGGTTACAATAGAACCAATTAAAGATTAAATGTAAAATTTTGTTTTATCTTAGAATGATGGTGGTGAAATACTTCAGCTTTCCTTAATAAGTTTGTTGTTTAATTTAGATTTTCTTCTTTTTTAGAATACATCATCACACAATTTTCTTTTAGTTTGGCAGTTTTTGATGAATAACAAAATCACTCTTATTCCTCATCCATCATACTCATTTTATTTGACCTCTTGTGATTTCTTTTTGTTCTCAAAACTAAAGAACTTGTTTAAAGGATTCTGTTTTCAAATTGTTGAAGAGAAGAAACTTTGGATGCTGATCTAAATGCAATTTCAAAAAATTCCTACAAGGAATACTTCCAGAAGTGGTAAATGTTAATTCACACTGAGTGAAAAGCAAAGGCGAATGAGATAAGTGAAAAACAATGTTTATTCGCTTACCAAAATTGATCCACGCAACCAAAAGCAAATAGCAATTGTGAAATTTAAGCAGCCAATCATTTGCAAGCAAGAGAAAAAAGTCATCTCAAAAAACAAAATGGCTGCTTCTGATATTCTGTTAACCTCATTTGTTTATTTAACCTTGTAAGGTAGACTTGAATAAATTATTTCAGAGTGAATGGATAAGGAAATTTTATATTGGGCTTGTGTTCCTCTTTGTCCCACCCAGAACAATTTGTGATGGCAACAATGTGTGTACTTACTACAGGAGGTTATTTCAAAGATGACCATTTTAATGTAGAATAATTTTCTTATAAATAAAAAGTTTGATACTAGCTTTTTTGATCAAACCCTGTACTGTACACACATTTCATTTTTTAATTTAAAGTTTTTACAAGATTTTCTTGAATTTTTACACTTATAGGACTTCTAGACAATCCATACATTTCATGATTATTGTTATTTCAAATAATGATACTGAAAGTTAGCTTGAATGTCAATTTCAATTAAAATTGAACAAGAAACATTTAAACTGAATATTTTATAATTAAACTAAATTCAAGTTATTGCTTTTATTTTTTAGTTTTATTTCAGTTTTCTAAAAAATTTTTATGTAATAAGTTTATTCTTAACAAGAAAGATGCTGCTGTGGTTTTTGGAGTGATACTGCTGAATGAAGCTGCAGCATCAAAGGGAGAATCAAAGAAAAGAAAGAGTAATTTCAATGTTTTTAATTTAATAAATGATCTTAAAAGATCTTTAAAATATTATTATTATATTAACGATGTTTTTTTCCCTCCTCCCTAGTAATGGCTATAATAGGACTTGCTGTAGTTGCTATTTTCTTTAGTCTACTTCTTTCCATTTTCCGCTCAAAAGCTCATGGTTATCCATATAGGTAATCTATTTTGTTTTTAATATAATTTGATTTACGATTATAATAACTTTTATTATATTTACAAATTTTATTTAATTATTCTAAGACATATTTGTTTGATAAAATACTTGCTTTCACTCTCCTTTTATACCACAGTCAAACTTCCATATTGCAAACTTCTATATAGAGAATTTCTGTGTAACAAATTTTTGCATCTTACACTAATCTTTCAACCAAAAATATATGTAAAATTGCTTCTAAATAACAAAGTTAAATTTCTATATAACAAATTTTTTTTAATTTGTAAGGATCATTGATCATTAAAAGTTGATTACTCCATCTGGGTCCAGTTCAAATTTAGGTTCAATTTCAGCTATCAATCTGTAAACCCTTTGTAAAACTGTGGCCCAGGTGTGAGACATACTGGTCATTAGCTTTTGAAACCATTGTGTAATCTTCCCCCACATGGCTACTGGTTGTAAAGGAGGAAAGAAATTAGGTCTAAATGCCATCATTGACAGATAAATGATTTACAATTAATGTTAAAAATGTTAGAAAGGTGATAATTTTGACAAGTGCTGGACTAATTTTTGAGGTTAGTGAGATTTTATTTAATTTTACCAAAATGTGTAATTTTGTATAAAGAAATTTTCCTTTTTTGTATAAAGAAAAAAAAAGAAAGTGAATTTTTTTCAGGATTTAGCAACTTTGTTATATAGAAGTTTGGCTGTATTTATATTTTACATATACATCAATGATGATACTGTATAACTATTTTCCTTGATATATCAGTTTTTTAACTGATTCATCAGTAGATAGAAATAAAATAAATTATAATAACTTGATTAATTTTTCCCTGCAATTATTGAATATAATTTGCATGTGATTTACATATTTATATTTAAAAATGAAATTATAATAATTGATACTAATTATTAGATAAACTATAATGAATATACAGACTTCCAGAATTTATACATTGTAAAACTTTAAAATCATATTAAAAATGCTAATAAATTAATTTGCAATTTAACTGGATTTATCATTTTGATGGCTGAGAATTATAATTTATTTTTTAATTATTCAAGTAATACATTAACTTGTTATTGATCTGTTGAAAGATTTAGAGATTAGTTTTTCCTTTATTGCATTGCTGTCAAAGATTACTTACATAAAATTTTGTTTTTAGTATTATAGGTGATATTTGAGGGTTAATATTTAAGTGTTGTTTTTATAAATTATTAAAAACCTCTTTCATCATCTTTTTGATACTTTTTATAGTAGTTTATTAAAAAATATTCTCTGATATAAATATAGTGAAAATGAAAAAGATTGTAAATTATTCTGATTGATTAGGATTTGTCTGATTGACAGTGCAAATGGTAGATTAAGTTATTAAATTATAATGCAAATACAAATGTTTTATTATTGAATTCAATAAAACTGTACCAATGTTTTCTCAAATTATCATTATCTACAAATTATGAATTGGGGCACAGATAACATAAATTAATCAGCTGAATTAGAACAATAAATTAAAAAATGTCATATACAAAATGATGAATGTTTTCAAAGCATTGGTAATAATAAATGTATTTTCAGTTTACTGATATCATTTTCAAAAACAGGAAAACACGAAATAATCTATTAGAATAACTAAATGAAATACTGTAGCCTCTCATTCTCTATGTTGCTCATTTGGATATATTATTTTTCTTTGTTTTTTTTTCCAAATATAAAAACACTTTAGCCAATGATGGATCGATACATTAGTTATATCATGCTATCTAATAAATTGTTCATTTGCTTTGTCTCCCTATATGTGCAAAATAAGGAGGATTTAGTGTAATTATTTTTAAAAAATTGAAATAAAAAAGAAACAAAAACGTTTAAAAATATAATTGTAAAACAAATGTTTCATTTTGAGAGGAACAATTGCATTAGGTGCATTATATGATGGAAATTGAAAAAGTAAGTCTGACATAATTGCATACATGAGAGAGAATTTTTCCTATATAGTAGTCTCTACACTGAAAGTGACATTGAAATAAATTCATAACTTGTCCTAGGTTTGCTTATTGATTGCACAGTCATTTATTCAATCTCAGTTTACATAATACTCTTTGATGAAAAGTAGGCAGTTCTTTCAACAACACACTGATCCAAAATATTGAATTTTTTCTTGTAATTCTATTATTTATGTATTTTGAATGAATACCATACAATTCAAGATGTTAAATGCTTTTTATTTCAGTTAAATGTTTTTCAAGATATTTCACAAATCATCAGATCAAATGCTTAATGGAAAACTGTTTCAAACATACATTATTTGAATTTATTAATATATTCTATCAAATTCAAACATAGACTTTGTTTTAATCTGAAACATTGTGTAAAAATAAAATAAGATTTTACAAATTTGACCATATCACATCATATATGTAAAAATAAACAATTTTTGTAGTTTTATATAATACTAGCAGGAACCCATCAAAATTGATGGTTGTATTCATTTAAAATACAGTCATTGGACTCATTTAAAATTTGGTATTCACAAAATCATCAATTCAGCAAATATGGATGTCTGCAGAGGGGGACAAGTAGAACACTTGCCTCCAGGATTGAGTAAAATCATTATTGTTTCATTTAAATTTATATACAATATATATGTATTTTAGTATTGATGCCATAATGTATTTTATAATTTACTTGTAAAAAANTCAAATTCAAACATAGACTTTGTTTTAATCTGAAACATTGTGTAAAAATAAAAATCTAATAAATTAATAAAATAACTTAAAAACATTAACTGGATAATAATCTCATGCAGAAATAAAATCAGTTTCTAGTTATAATGTTAACACAAATAACTATGGATTAACATTCAAATTATTTTTATTGGCCCAGACTTTTTATGATGACCTAATGCATCAAAAGTCACACTCACTTATTTAACTTAATCTCTTTTCATTGTTTTATTTAAAACTAGGGTGGTGTTAGAGTGATTTCTAGTTTTATAGTCCTTAAAGTGTTATTTTTAAAGTCATACAAGATTATTTTTTGTTTCTCTGTATTAAGTTTTTAAGTGTTGTTTCACTCTGTCATCAATTCTACAGTTTCACCTATTTCATCTAATTTGACTGGATTTCTGCATACTCCATACTCATTTGATCCTCCCATATTGTTTTCTTTTGATTCTTGATCCTGTCGTATACTGTGTGCTGTATAGTTGTAATTATTTTAATATTCTTTCCTTCAATTTATGGCCTGAATACTTTGCAGTAGCTACTCTCATTACTTTAACTAACCTTGCATTTTGTGTGCCTTTATTTTTCTTTGTCATGCTATATTTTTTTGCACACTTCACCATGTTCCAGAAAAGTTGATTGAAAAACTTTATGCTATGCAACTTTCCCAATATGTCTGATCTCTTCATTTAACTTAATTTGCTTGATGAATAAACTAAGTTATTCTATATGAGTGATATAAAAGCTGCAGTTTGTTATTTGAATGGATCTCTTGAATGGAAATGGATATACAATGGTATTGCAGTTGGTTTTCTGTAAACAGAAGTAATAAACTGATGCCATTCATCTCTGTACACATCCAACAAGATGACTTTATTAAATCTGATAACTTACTGCTGCTTGGCTTATAATTTTTTAGGTTACATATTGAAAAATGCCAATATTAAACTGTGTTTTCTTAATAAAACCCTACTATTAAAATAGCAGGAATACAGTCAACATGAAGTACAGTAGACTCTTGTCCATGCATGCTTACATCTCAATAAAACTTTATGCCAGAAATACAAATATTAGCATTAAAATTTAAAAAATTTGCATTTTTCATTGTTAACTCTTGCTATTTAATTAAAATGGTATAGAACTACTACCAGAATGTCAAGGCATAAATTAAATGTACAAGTACAGTAAGTGCAGCTGATTCTTGATTCTTTTTTTCATTAAATAAGTTGTAAAATTGTTTGAAGAAAAAATTTTGAATCATTTTCTTATCAATAAATCATTAATATTGAAAAATTAAAGATGTTTTACAATAATATCTAGCTGACAACATAAAATTCTAACATGGCAAAAGATTAACTTATCTTTTCTCTACATCTCTTATTGTTTTAGCTCATTGTATCAAACTAAGATGATATAACTTATCAAATCTAGAAAAAATATTCAACAGAGCTTTTTTTTTCTTGACTTTTTTTTTAAATTAAAACTAATTTTTTTCATAAAATAACATCTATATTTCAGGAGTACGTCACTCATGTTTTACTATAATCCAATTCTTAGCTCATGTTTTATTACGGAACATGAAAACAAAATATAATTTTATATTACTGTTACTACACAATTATTAAAAGTTTTAAATAGAATATTTTTCTGTATTGAAAAGATAACCATAAGAAAATTATTCATATTTTGCATATATGTCATTGATATTAAAAGATAGTTAAAGTTAATTTTAATGCAGTATTTCTTTTTTAATTTAAGATGTTTTTCTTTTTTTAAGGCTTATTTTTTATTAAATTAATGCTGTTATACAATAGTAATGATTATTGGCTGCTGCCATTTTTACAATCCACAAAGGCTGAGTTTTTTTTATATTCTCAGCTGTAGAGCTCAATCAATCCAACAATCAATTAATCAATTCAGTTATTAATTATTGTTTTAACACTTTTTATTTGCTTGCATAATTTATGCTATTATTTGCATTCATATATATGCTTCAAACATTATATGTTAAACTAATTATTTAAGTTAGTGATTATCTGGAAAAAATGCTATTTGATGACATATATTAAAATTTTATAATTATTTAAATAAAATTAAAGTTATTACTTTTGCTTTATCATTATTACAGTTAAACATTGTTAATACATAGTCAAAGGGTCTTAAAAATTGCAGGTTTGTTTTATCAAAATTTGTATAAACTAAACTTGTTAATTAACATTGAAATGCCTAGCCTCCTCCCTTGTCCATGGGACTTCAAATCTACTTTGCATAAACCAATAACATAATAATGGTGTTTGACTGTAATTAATAAATATATGTTTTATAATTTTCATATATAGCTGGCAAGAATATTAAGTAACTAAGAGTACAGTAGAATCTTTTCCAGACAATCTATTTTTCAATTTATATTACTAAACTTGCATTTATGCTTTATATATTTTGCTTAAAATTTATTCTAATTTCTTGCTACTCTTGTAACATCTTGGATTAAGCGTTACCTGGACATTACCTGTTGTTCTCACTCTTCTGGCATTTTGTATCACTTAGACACAGTATTTTTCAAATATATATAATGAGAGGAAAATTAAATATTGTGAGTAAATGAACTATTTATTTAAATGCACAGCAAAATTTTATTTAATATTATTTTTAGACATAATTACAAAAGTCCAGCTAATTTGCACCTATAAATATTTTCACTGACAAGTTGTTTAAAATTAAATAGAATTATGTGAAATATATATTTTATACAAATTATATTTTTAAGAATGATTAAAAAACTTTCATAAATTTCAGTGACAAATTAAATCCAGAGCCTAAGCTGAACAACATTTAGAGATGAACCTCTTGGCATATAGTTGAAATGCATTTTTGTGGATTTTAATAATAATAATAATAGATGAAACAGTCATCATAACAGAACAAACATCACACTTATTGACAAACACAATGAAATCACATACATCCATAGACATAGCTTACCACAACATACAAAACACATACGCTGAAAAAATTAGTAAATACTCAAAACTTGTCTATGAAATAAAGCATCTATAGAGAAGGGATAAGGTATTTATGCGTAATAAGTCCTTTCTTGCACAGGTGTTGTATCATAAGAGTCTGAAAACATTAGGTCTTCACAGTAACAGAACATCACACTAGAGAAGGCTGCTGTACTAAATACATGTCAAATAGTCAGGAAATTTCTAAAAACAGATACATAAACAAACAGTATATAAACAAAATATTTGCTTTCTGTATTTATGTTGTGACTTTAGTTCAGCATAGCATTAGGTACTGGTAAATGTGCCCTGTAGGAAATACCCAAGAACAGAACAATAATAATAATACAAAAAGCAAGAAACATCACAAATATATGTCTCCTTGATTTATGATGGGGTTACATTCCAAAAACACATCATAAGTGAAAAATAAAAATAAATACTGTAAGCTAAAAAAGACTATATGTAAGGTTATACAATATGTGATGTTGCATATTATATTGTAAAGTGTACAGAAAAAAAGGAAAGAAAGAAAGAATGAAACAAAAGAAAATGTACAGAAGTATCTTAAGCTAATGTTATGCACACAGTAATCTTTCAAATATTGTAATGTTCACCAGAAAAGCATGCAATAAAATTTTATTATGTAACCTTAAAAAAAGTTAAAGGAGATGGTGGAATAATAGTTGCTGGATGAAGTAGATGTTATGGCAACATTGCTATTAATTAATGTCTTCTTCTGAAGCTTCAGACTGAGGATGCTGCAGGACATGAGCTGTTTTGATTTCAAATTCTGACAGTTTTTACACTTTTGCTTAACTTGCATCTGCTATCATATGTACAGAATACCGTAAGTTGAAACATTGTAAGTTGGGGAGCATCTGTATAAATTCTAGCAGACAGAACAGTACATTACTAAACCTTTATATAATTTAAGTGGATGTAACACAACATAAAAAAATGATAGACATTTTCAGGTGGTCATGTGTTCAAAAGAATCTATATAGCATCTGTATGATCTTAAGATTTTGTGGACAAATTGTGAAACTGATAGTTCGCTTAAAAAGTCTTTTTTTGTGATGATCGAAAGATTCATGTTTATAGGTAAAATATTACATTATAAATTAAACATAAAAATTATAGAAAATATATATCAGAACCCAATATTTTCAGATGAAACTTAGTGTGTCTAATCATAAATATTCTCAATAGTTACATATATCATATTGCTGTTAACAAGTTTTCCAATGCCAAGATGATTGAAAATAGTACTATATTTCCACAAATTATAAACATAGTATTAATTATCCTAACAAAATTGATGTATCAAGTGTCATTTAATTAAATAGAAATATGGAAAATAAAGTTCAAACTAACAAAGTGAGAGCTCAACCAACCCAATAATCAATTAATCAATTCAATTATTAATTATTGTTTTAACATTTTTTATTTGCTTGCATAATTTATGCTATTATTTGCATTCATATATATGCTTCAAACATTATGTTAACTTAATTATTTAAGTTAGTGATTATGCATATTATAATTATAGTTTGAACTTTATTTTTTGAATGGTTTTTAAATATTTTATGATATTTAAAACATTATTAAACAGCTTAAGTTATAAAATATTACAATAAAGATTTCTCATAATTAAAGTTTGAAATAATTATATAAATGTATTTTTTTTTAAATTCTAGCTTTCTTTTCAAGTAAAATTTATTGTTGGTGTTATAAATATGTATTGTCACCATATAGTTGTTTTCGTAATGAAGATTTTATGGACCATGGAATTTTTTGGTATTTAAATATTCTATGTATAGTGAGAGTTTAGATAAAAACGACTGTATTTACATAATTTTATAAATTATGTATTTGTTAATAAAGATTTATAAAAGTGAGTTTCTGTATTAACTATTTTAGGTCTTTTGAGATGACTATATTTTATTGTAGATATCCCGCAGGTTAACTAAAAAAAAGTCAAGTTGAAGGCGGATGAGGGTTATGTGATGGAAAGCAGTGTTGTCAGATTTAGGAAGAAATCTCTAATTCTGGATACTTATTACGTAAAGCAAAGAACAAGGAAATGAGGTTAGGGAGTTATTAAATCTAGATACAGTACTTTCATTTTAACGATTTTATTTTATTAATTTTCAAAACAAACCTGAAATTTTGAGCAAAAATTTGTAAATAAAATTGATAACATTTTTAATTAAACATTTTCACATTTATTGAATTTTAACTTGGATTAATGATTTGACAGACCAAACAAAATGTACGAAAATTCGAGCATGAAAAGTAAGGAACTTTTTGCCACTCGTCTAAGTTTTAGCATCTCTTTTCACGTACTTTGGGTTTGTTTTGTATACAGGTTGGTCACAAATACTAAAAAAATGAAGTAAATAAAAGATTTGACTAATTTATAAATTATGTTGAAATCAAAAAATAACGGAAATATCTAAAAATTCAAATTTTTAACGCCTCCAGTGGCCGAGTGGATGAAACCACTGAACACTGGATGTGGGTTCATACATCAACCGTCTGGGCACGTGTTTTCTGAGTTTTCTTCGTGTTAGTAACACCTAAATAGAGGCCATTTTCCCATAGAAAGTCCTGCCGGGAAGCATTCTCTCGGCAGATCGAACACAAGTTTCGTTGCTGTAAACAAAAAACCTCAAATTTTTAACAAGTTAAAAATTTTATTGAGTAGTCATTTATCAATAGTCGATTGGATTCGTACACAAGAATGGCGAACTACAGTATTTTTACTCTCCGCCTTGTAGGCATTAAGAGTTATTTAGACTCGTGGTTCACCAGGCCTATACGGGGAGCCATGGGCAGGGCCTAGCATCATCCGATATAATTAACTTGTATATAAGAAATAATTAATTACAAGATAATTATGATTAGTTTCTAGTTAATTGTCACTATCGGAATCTTGAAAACAATTTATATAAAAATTATTTTCACAAATGTGATGTTTTAAAGCTTTTTTAAATAATTATAATTATTTAACTACAAACCAACCAATGCCGTATATCATCGGGCTAGATAACTGCTATAATACTAAAATATGAAACAATTTCGTACTAGAGGGAGGCGTTAGGCGCCATCTCTTAATAAAAGTTTAATGTGTGTGATAATTATCGGACACATTTAAGCTTTTATTGGGTCATTGAGATGTGTTTTTTTTTTAATCTGCCCACTCTGTGGGCACTTTTTTCATGCTCACCATGGATTCGGTTAAACTCACAATAGGTTCGATGAGGGATGGGACCCATGAAAAAATCCTGGTGTTGCTTGTCTGAACTCAGTCTCATATCCCGAAAGCGGATGGATTTAAAATCTCTAGGAATTTTTCGGGGTTTCTCTATCTCGGAAATGTTTGGGTTCATTAAACTCCATTGTGGACCTGATCGAACACACGATAGGTATGATAAAAAAAATGCCTTCTCGGGTCCACAGGGCAGAAAGAAATAAACAAAATACTACTACAATATTTTTGTAGTAATAAATAAAGTTTTAGTTTAATTAAATGATAAAAATTTAATACAAAATATATATGATTAATTCAGTTTGTTTAGTTATGGCAACGCAACACTTGGACGATCTGCCTAGGGGGGATGCCTTCCGGAAGGTCTTTTTAAAGGAAACTGGTCTCTATTTAGGTGGAAGAAACCAGGAAAATTCCACGTGGCCAGCCCGTCCTGATTAATTCAGACAAATTAATTAAGTGTCTGAATCATTAGGGGAAGCATGGCAATTTTACTCTTCTAACAGAGAATTTGTATAAAAAACTAAGTGCGTATTCTTGCCCTACTCTCCTCTACTGTATAAGAAGAAAAAGAACACAATTGTTTTAAATAATAATGAAAGCTGGCATAAAGGATGTGTTGTGTACAGTAGTAGTGTGAAACAGACTGACAACTAAGTGTCTTTCTACGTTAATTATTGTAAGTGCAAGAGCTCAAAAAATTAGATCTATATAAAATAATGCCTGATTCATAAGGTTAGGAAAACGGAAATTGACTTTATTTAATTATAATTAAATTTTAAAACAAAAATTCTGGACGATTGTAATTAAATTACTCCGATTTAACGCTGTCTAGAAAAATATTTTATCAGGTGATTGCATAAATTTCTTGCAAATCTGTTTTGGTGACATTTCGGGACATGCAAAAGACATTTCCGTGAAAAAATTTGTACCAAAACTCGCTACTATGGCAAATTATGGTGCTTTAAGAACGAAGAGCAGTTTTATTTGCGGGGACGCTTAAAAATTGTTGTTTATCGAGAACACGTTAAAAATTTAGCAGCCTCAAATCCCACTTCGAGTGAGAAGCTTACAGGGGATCAATTACGGTCGGCATAGTCATAAATACAGGTTGCCAATCTTACGGGAGAAAATTATCGTATCTGCCTCCTTGAAATTATCGTATTTCAATCTATCAAACATTAACAAATATGTAATATATCCCTTTCTTTATGCACTTATTTTTATGCGCAAACCTTAGTTTTTCCAAAACTTTTTTGCATCGTCTAAAATTTTTAGCCCAGCCCTCGAGTGGTTGCGATTCCCTAGTTTAAAGAAACTTTGTCCAATGTCAAAAAAGCCTCGGTTCTAGACAGCTCACTCCATGGAAACTATTCTGTAATAAAATATTAATGTAGTAACCTATAATTTTTACAAGTAGAAGCATAATGGAACGTTTATTTGTACAAATGTTTTCTGCATATCAATTTGAGCATTTCATCAGTGGTCTAAAAGTTTAGTAAACAGTCTCAAATAGTTGAAAAAGGTGCACCTTATAATCGAGAATATACAGTAGTTGCCAAGCAGACTATAAAAACGGGGGTATAAATTATGATAAAAGGACATCATACATTATGCAAGAAGCTTCAAACTCTATTATCCAACGTCGGATCAGCGCTCCCACAAGGTGGCAATCAGTGGCGTAGAGTAGTGGGGGCGGCAAAATTTCACAATAAATAATAATATCTTGTAAAAATTTGAACCATTCTAATTTATATTTGCGTCGCGCCTACGATAGTGCTATTATCTGGACAGTCCGGGAATCGACTCGCCTTCCGGGTGAACTAGTAATTTCATCCGAGGATATCCTGCTCAACCTGTTGACCTTTTTTTTTTTTTGTACTATTCATTCGCATTCATATACACCACCACTATCCGATAGAGCTATTTTAAACAGGTCACTGCACTAGCATGGAATTTTTCATTGCTTGTTCTGTGACTAAACTAAATTTTAGTCTTTTAAATTGAAATACCTAAATAAGGGTGGGCAAAATTTTCCTCCGCTCCGGGCGGCTGACACCCACACTACGCCACTGGTGACAATGGTTGCATTTGGGGCTAACTTGGCCTTGAAAACAAGGAATGTGGTTTTGGTCAACATACGACGAAACTGCATGGGACGATGAAAAAAATATAGTTTAAAAACATTTTTTATTTGCAGAATAGGCTAGATAGCATGAATTTTCTGTTGTTTGTTAATGATGAAATTTGGGGCATCCTTGGGATTAGGAAAAGGACCACCCAGACGAAAAAGGTCGATCCTGGTAGCAGTTGCTGAATTTCTTTTACAAGTTAGATTGACGAGTTACTTAACTTTCCCCGGCGACTTTTAAAACTTAGTGGCGCCATCTGTTGCGATATTTTATTTTAAAAGCTTTTTATGTTTTTAACTATTATAAAATAGCAAAAAGTTGAATTTTGAGGGTATGGATGAGCTTTATAAAAAATTTTAAGTGCTCGTAACGAGTAAAATCGTCATTAAATCCGACTCTACTAGAGATACACACGACCCTTTTTATCTCCCCAATCCTTCGAACTTTAACGACCAAAATTTAATAGCATCGATCCCCCTAATTCACAAACTTTCCTGTAAAATTTCAGAAATTTTCGACAAAAAGTAAAAGAGTTATTAAGCTTCAAATAGGGTGAACAAAAAAGTGCACCTCCCACACACATTAACATCCATACACACACAAAAAAAAACCGAATTTTTTTTATTTCTTGACATTTCAAGATGTCCTGAATCCAAAAATGTAACTATCTTGGGGTGGGGGTAATTTTTTGACCGATCACTATACTTCCCCTGTTATATATATAACAGCAGGGAAAGTAAAAACTAAATAAAAATTTAGTCGCCCTCTACTAGAGAAAAAAAGACACAAAATATTAATGAGAAGGCGATTTGATTGCTAATTGGATTTGTTCAATAATTAACGGTTATTTTGGGAGTAAAGCGTATTTATGAAATTATCGTACATCGTACGGCGCCTGAAGTAATCGTAGAGATGGGACATAAATAAGACAAAATATATGAAGTGCCGTAATAAATGATTAATATACTTTATATCATTAAGACACTAACATTTTTAAAGTTAACCAGAAAAGAATCATCAAAATTAACCAAACAAATCTTTATTCACAAACTGTATAGTCAGATTTTATTACATCAGCAAAATGATCACATGGCACAATTACAGCATTATTGAAAAAAACACTTGAGGTAGGTCTTTTACGGAAATCAGATCTTGAATATTTTTGTATCAATGATTTATACGAATCATATTTTTTATCACTGTAACAAAAATTATTAAACGTAATTAGAAGGTAATTTAAGATGAATTTTCGAACTGGCATGAGAATATATACAGAGAGGGACGACATTTTAGAATGTTATAGATAGAAGTAGTGTTTAACATTGATTTTATTTAATGTAATAAATTATTCCGGATTGTTGAAAAATATAAACTTTTCATGCATATCAATGAAATTATTTTTAATTTAATTTTTCCTTGATATTTTTAATTATTTTATGATCTGCATTATTCCTAATTGAAAATTGATATTTAATAAATCAATAAAGAAATGATCATTGGCTTCATATTTTTGTACGGAAAGTTAGACAAGGAAACATTTAAAGAAAAATTTAATAAATCGCGAATCATATTCGACACCTCTGATTTAGAAATATTTCAATGAAACTTTATACATAATCAGCAGCAGTGGTGTCTTCGGATATTCCGGAATGATGGAGTTGACCAATATCTTTACATACGCCTATTAAATTTTGGTAATTAGGACTCCAATTAAGCAAATTCTCCCATCTCATATCAGAACTGTTTGTGATTTTAGTAAATTGTTCTTTACTAAACGATTTATTAACATCGTTCTTAACTTCTTCATTATCATTCGGAGCTACGTCATTTTTGTCAAATTCAAACTCCGAGCACGTGAACGAGTCATTACCACTTTCGTCTGTTGTAGAATCTTGTTGATAAGAAGAAGTTAGATAACATCCAAATTTGTCCACCAACGGGTTATCATCGCTAGATGATGAAATTGTATCTAAAGTATTCACTAAATCAATGTTTTTAGTACACTGTTGAGTTTCTCTCGCATCCGATGCTACCTTCAAAGCATCAGAACTTCCACAACACGAGACCACTCTGGATGCTTGAAAATCTTGATTGTTCGATGACAATTCTCCAGGCACAACACGTCTAGTTTTTTGTGTTATTTGAAGGCTGCTAGTGAATCTCGGAGCACCTTCTCTATTTCCTTTGTAATGATATCCTAGAGAAGTTGCAGATTTCTCAGAATTATGCTCTGAGTTATATGGTTCTGATTTCATATTCTCTTCTGACACTTTTTCAAGAACATCTCTGCTAATGATATCCGGACGCTGGGAACATTCCGTTTTTGGAACCAAATCCTGTGTAATTCTAACGTTTCTATTTAAAGAATCTTGATTATTTGATGATTCTGTTTGAGAAGGTGGTTCTGTTCTTGATGGGTTTATTTGTTGTTTGGTTTGATTTGAGGTTTTTTCTTTTGCCTGTTTTCTGCTATGATACTGATACATGAGAAAGCTAATTAAAATGGAGACAATAAGTATAGCGAAGAAAATTATCACTAGAATTATTCCAATATTAAGAGGATCGGTAGCCAAAAGAGGACGATCATAAATAAGAGAACTACAGAACCCTTTTCTGGCAGATCCTCGAATTTTAACTTCAAAGTAATTAAAATTCGAATCCAATACATCTGTTTGTACTTCATTGTTAAGAATGATCATTTTGACACAACCTGAAAAATAAATTTAATTTTTTAAAAATTAGGATTTCTTGAAAGAAACATTTTAATTTATTTATTAAATATATAAAGGCACAATTAATCTTTCTTTTTTTATTCATTTACTATAATAAATACAGTTTGGCCAAAAAATCGCTTGCTAAATCACTGTTCTTATTGTTCCAGGTGCAACAGCGATCGGAAATAATCATGTTGACCCCTAAATAACGAATGAAGCTTGTTTTCATCTAGGACACGCAACGTTTTCTTAAATTTCACTAGAATATCGCCAACAGCTGTGAAAGATCGGGAAGATCTAGGTGGCTACAATGGAATTTCTGTGCAGTTTTCCGTGTTGTTCTGTGATTGTCCCACTCAATAAAATAAGTTCCACTCGTTGTTAAGGGGCCAGTATGACTACTTCCGGTCGTTATACACCTGAAACAATAAGAACAGTGATTACCCCCATTTAGCAAGCGACTTATTGGTCACACTGTATTTTAATGCAATATGATAAATAATCATAAAGTTGATTTCGTAGTTAAATTTTATACTTTAACCGTTGTGCATTTAAAATATTAACAATTAATTATTAATATGAAGAATTAAAAATAAAAATTATTTATAGCTTATTTACAGTTTTGAAAGAATTATAATTTATATTTCCAATTATGTGTTATTTCTGATAGTCAATTAAAATAAAAAATTATAAAATTAAAAAAATTAATATATAATTACTAAAACAGAAATGATATTAAACGATTCGAAATTTAAAGCTCAAATACAGTAGACCCTCGATATTTTGAAGTGGAAGCACAGAGAAAAATTTGAGTTACGGAAAGTACTATTATTTTAATAAGATCGTAAATATCACAATACAATACAAACAATATACGAGTTAGACTTAAATACATTATAATTTATTATTTTTAGTTTGTGGATATACATATGTATATCTACAAAATAAATAAAAAAAAACAAAGACACTATTGGTAAAAATAACTGTTACACGAGTTTGTTATCAACGATTCATTGCTTCCGAAACTATAATGCTTTCCATGAAGCCGACCACTTCGAAAGTATCATGTTATATGAATGATGTAGTTTCTAGAAAGACTCTTAAAGGCTCAAGAGGAAGAGCATTTACTTTCCTACATATAGGGAAAACAGGATATTTGTCCTTGATAAGATTTATTTCTTCATTTTCATTGTTTCTTGCTTTTCGTTCGCAGAGTGGAGACACATGACTTCTTCTGTGTCTCCACTCTGTCGACCTTCAGTTAAGAACCAAAATTTAATAGCATTAATGCCCCTTTATACACGATCTACCGTATCAAATTTCGTTTCTTAAGCTTTATACCCATTCTGAGATATTGTTCAATGTCTCAGAACAGAGAATAAAGAAATTAAACAAATTAGATATCAACACACGCACTCACACACACAAATTTTCCCCTCTTTATTTGACATTTTTTGGGTTCAGGAAGTCGCCAAACGTGTAGATTTGCAAAAAACTCGGAAGGTCGAATTTGACACGATTCCAATACAATGGTATCTCAGGATACGAACGCTCCAGCATACGAAATTTTCAGGACACGACATGAAATTCGAACATATTTTTGCTTTAC
This sequence comes from Centruroides sculpturatus, assembly GCF_000671375.1. Taxonomy (NCBI): domain Eukaryota; kingdom Metazoa; phylum Arthropoda; class Arachnida; order Scorpiones; family Buthidae; genus Centruroides; species Centruroides sculpturatus. The sequence continues at coordinate 273,363 of NW_019384716.1, read as the reverse complement.
TATACGAACGTTATATTTTTGCTCACCATACGACGTTACATTAGTTCGCAGCATCATTTTTTATTCACTTGTTTGCTTCGTCGTGGATGGATCTCGCTCGATAAAGGAAATTTTGAGGTATTATCAGAAAGTGACTGATTTTATTGAAAAGAAACATCCCAAAAAGGTTCACACTGGCCGTATTGCTGCTCAGAGTAATGACATTTTCCTAAGTCATTTTAGAAACATTTTAAAAAGTAGGCAAAGCCAAACCTCTTTGGATAGATATTTTACCAAGCGACCTCGATCCAGTGAAAGTGCTGGTGGAAGTGAAGGAAAGAAAGCAGAAAAGCAGTGAATAAAAAATTAAAAAAAAAAATATATGAAACATAAAAGATTAACAAATTAGTGTTAAGTTATTTTTAAGTTATTGTTACATTATGTTATGTAAGTTAAGTTTTAGTATCATTTCCCTTCTCCCTCTCCTCTGCCACCAGTTTACACCTTCACCATCGTCTATCCTCAAAGGTAAAGTGCAAATAAAACTACATTTTTTTAAATCAATTATTATTATATTATGGTTATTTATACATTTACAACTACAAAACGCATTTTTCAATGTTTTCCTTACTATAGTTATTTTTTTAATGTACAACTTAGCTTTAGTTTGAGTGTTTTTTTCGTGTTGGAACGAATTATTTGGTTTTACATGTAATCGTATGGGAAAAAATGATTCACCTTACGACATTTTCATGACACGATCTCAGTTTCGGAACGAATTAATTTCGTATCCTGAGGTAACACTGTACTTTTTCTTTTATATACGTAATAAAGTTAAGAAAGTAAAAAGGACGAAGGTGGAACCCCTGAAATCGGGTATAAAAAATGATCAGTATTATATTTTCATTTTCAAATTTTAAATTTTGCTGTTGTGGGAAGAATTGACTCCCACAACAGCAAAATTTTTTTGGTTAAAGTTTTTGGTTAAAGTTCTTCTTCTTCTTCTTGTGTCGATTCCGGCCATCTTTGGACCACGTACAAACAACTAATTATGACTTGCTTTTCCCTCTTCCCTTCCCTTTGTTCTTCTTCCTTTCTTTCCAATACCTCTTCATTCTCTCGCTCTGCTGTTGTCTTTGCTCCTGAGTGAAGAGTCTTCCACGTCTGTTATTTTCCTTTTCCTGAAAACCCTTGAAGTTCTTTATTTTGTTTCTAAACCTTTCNAAAAGGTCATATTTTCTGTCATAAAATTTGTTTTGATACAATGTAAGCTTACAATTCTTAAAATAATAAGCTTTCCCATCTAGGCTTATATGAAATAGATCCAATTTCTTCCTAAAAGTCTATTTATCAGCAAAATTAAACATTTTGCAATGACCGCTGGAAATTTTGCATAGTTTTAATAGTTATTGAAGTGTAACAAATACTATTGAACATTACTTGTTTTATTCATTTAAATAAATAATTAATTAAAAATAACATTTAATTTACTTAAATTATTATTTTAAATTTTATTTTTATAAAAATTATTTAAGCAAAGTTAATATTAAACAAGAAAATTAAATACCTATAATTGAGAAGTTAATTGTATTCATATCTTTTTTAATTAATTGAAATAGAATTAAAATTATACAATATATACAGTATATAAATTACATATATACAATATAAATAAATAAATTACCTATGAAAGATGATTCTTCATTACCAATAGTCAGTTTATTTAATTTCATGGTAAGAAAATTGTGACTAGATTCTACTGTTTTCCATAAACCATCAACACTCATGTTGATAGACGAAAGATGTTCGTTTCCGACATATTGGATACTTATTGAATGCCACTGGCCATCAACTAAATTTATACTACTAATAACTTGTTTTACATTACTCACATAATTTGACATGTATAGCAGTTTTCCTTTTTCAATCTAATAAAAATGATAAATATATAATATTAAATGCAAATATATGTTTAAGTAATTTAAATAATAAAAACTTGTATATAATTATAGATAGACAGTTATATTTAATTACAGATAGTTAAGATTATATTAATTAAAAAATAATAATTTTGTAATAAAAATAATGGTCTAACAGTAGTAATATTGTTTATAGAAAAAGTATGTATAATTACAGTCTGTAAACTATGAAATATTTTCATTATATTAATCCAGTTGTTTTCAACAGAGATGCCCTAATAGTCTAGTGTGCCACAATACTTCAGCGGATTGATTATTTTATTGGATATAAAAATAAGGTATACCTGTTCTATATTGTACTCGTTTCTAATCCTAATTTTTGTAAAATGGTATTTACAAAATACGTTTGAGGAGGAACAATTTACCGTACAGTTTACAATGTGAATGAAACAAAGAAAATGGATACTACGATCCAAGTAAGATAACTTACGTGCGTAAGTTATCTTACTTGTTAGTCTCATTGTGTCCGTAATTAGAATATTTTATTCTCGTAAATATCAGTTGACGCTCGTTGCATCGAATATTTCGTCACTTAAATTGATTATTTACAAGTAAACAGTGCGCGGTTTATTAGAATAAATAAGATATTTAGTATGAAAAATGAAGGAATAAATTCCATAGAAATTATATTTTCTTACTACTTTGGTAGATTAGAGAAGATATTTTTGATCTGGAAATAAGAAGAAATTATTTGTAATTTTTATATAGAGTCTATTTAGGTAACGTATTCAGTTTTTATTAAAGTGAATGATAAAGCTAATTTTATTTTTAAAAATTGTCATTGGTGCTGTAAATTGGAAATAAAATATAATTATAAGAACAATTTAAATATATGATTAATTTATAAGGGAAATACACTGTAATTATATTTTACTATTAAATTAATCATTACTTAACTAACTATATCTAATAATATTTAACCATAAACATTTAATGTTTAATTACTTTCATAATAACTTTGAAATTTAAGTGAATAAATTTTTTTCTTTTAAGAGAAAAACCTGTCTATTTACAACTGTAACAAAATAGCTTGCATATGGTTGAGAGATTAAGTACAAACTCTTATATAATAACTAATTCTCAATGTCTTATTACTCGTTATAAATGTCCGATTTCCCGTCAAACTAATATAAAAATTTAAATAATAAAATGTTAAATGTATACGAATAGAATATGAAATGTATAGAACAGCAATATGAATAGTAATAGTAAATTAGGAAGATTTATTAAAGTAATTTGCTACATTATCGACGAGCCTGCAGACATGGGCGTCCACAGAAAATTTTCCAGTGGGGAGCAAAGCTTGAAGACAAATAATTACATCAATAACTTTTTATTTAATTTTTTGGGTTTTTTTCACAAGTAGATTATGGAATACAGTATTTCATCAAAGCGTCCGATGGTCGAGGGTGAAAGGTTACGTATCTCAATCACTTTTATGATTACAATTTGTGGAATATTTTACTCGATCCCAGGGGAGGTCAAGTACCCCGTTTGCTCCCCTCTGCGGACGCCCATGCCTGCAGATATAGGCCTATATATTATTGAACTGTACAGTGACGATAAAGCAAGAAGAAATGAAATTTTTAAAGTTTTGTCAACATTAAATTTCAAATAACGTGTTTAACTAAAACTTATAAAATGGGCAATGACAGATGTTATTCTGACAGACGTAATATATAACTGGGTGCATTGAATAGTAATATTTCTCCGTTTCGTGTAGTTTTACGTGACAGAATTTACCTCTTCACACTTAATATTTCAGCGATCGGCTTTGAATGTACCAAATTAAATTTTGCTTAACTTTCCTTTTACTTTCCCGACGAGGGAAAGTATTGGAATCGTGTCAAATTTGATCCTCCGGGTTTTTAAAATCTCGACATTTTGAGGCTTCCTGAACCCAAAAAAGTAAAAAAAGAGAAAGAAAAAATTCCGCGCGTGTGTGTTTTGGCGTCTATTTCGTTTAATATCTCAGGATGGGGAAATTTGGAACGATAACTTGTATATGAAGGACTGTTAAATTTTGGTGGTTAAAGGACAAGGGAGAAGAAAGATAGAGGGGGGTCGTGTGTCATATCTCGAGTGGGATCGGACTTAATGAAATTTCTCTCGTTATTAGCATTTACAATTTTTATTTTTATAAAAAATAAAACTCATCTGTACTCTCAAACTAAAGTTTTTTGCCACTTTATAATAATAATAATATAAGTTATTTTTAACAAAATCTCATAATAGATGGCGCCATAAACAATTTTAATTTTGTGCTATGTTTTAGTGTTTTCGCTGGGAAAGTTACGCGACTCGTTGCTAGGTTTCTCTAACAAGAAGTATTTATCAGTGTAAACAAATAGAATTTTAAATTAATATTTTAATATTTGAGTTCATCGATAACAGATTACGCTTTGCGTTTGAAATACTGCCTGGTTTCTGCCATTTAAATACAATTAGTATGACAATGGAAAATCAGTTTAATTATCAAAACTGTTCCATAGATACATTGAGAGAGAAAGAATTGACATACTGAAAAAAAGCTTTTCAAATTTCTAGAAATTTTTCCGGAAAGCTTTTATACTTATCTTACACGACAAGTTTAAAATAACTGAGAAGAATGTTAACTTAATGATTGATTATGTAGGTGATGAATATATGGCATGGATCTTTAAACTTATTATCTTGCAAGTTATGCCTGAACATGTTTAATTACATCTACATTTAACTACTTAATTCCATTAAGTACGATATATAGTATATCAATAATTCAATTGAATATATCTTTATTATTTCTATAATTTTATGGCTAAATAAATTACTATACTTTATATTTATTTTATAAGCGAATAATATCGGTAGTTTATTTTATATTAAATCTATAGGCCTACTTTCTAACACTTTCAATCGTTCTTACCAATAAAGAACTGTATCCGTCTTTAGTCTGTGCGTTAAAAAGATATCCATGTATCGACCTTGTTCTAAAATGAAAACTGAAGTAATGCTTATGATCATCGTCAAGTTGAAATCTTCGAAATTTCTCTTGAGGAATTAGTTCTAAATAAGATCCCGGATCTTCTAAAGTTATCGGTTGAAAAGCTAACAGAATTGAAAAACGTTAGTTTGTTATAAATGTTTTTAAAAAAAAAAAAAAAAAATTAAAATTCCATAAACCTTCGTCACAGTTAGGAGCAATTGCATTTTCAAGACAATGACACGATTTGGTGAACCATTTATTCTGACAAATAATACCTGCTCCACACGTAGAAGAATCATCACAGCTGTCGATCCGGCCGCAATTAGATTTTACATATTGGGACGATAAAGGTACAGCCAAATCCATTGTTTTACCACTTACAGTAAATTCTCTTAAACATCCTACATAGTCGTTTGAAGATAAAAAATGACGCTGATTGGCAGAAATGGTATCTAAAGTTGGTATACCTCCCAAATAAAGCGCACTAGACGCCGAATTAATCGTCCTGTAAAAAATTATTTTAAAGTTGCCAAATATTAACTACTTTATAGAAATAAATAATTAAAAATAAATTTAACAAGTAACTCTAAATTACTGTAAACTCCCGCTAATGCGGACTAATACAGAATGAAGGTTGTCCGAGTAGCAGAGTGTTTTCTCCGACGATGTGGATATACAGTAGGCCTTAATACAGAAGTTCTACTGCTAAACTTAATATTACAGGAAATGAGCTCAAAAAGTTTCATGACAGTATAGTATGGAACAATGTACAATTTTCACTAATTTATCGAGTACAGTAATATACAGTACTGTACTGTACGTATCGCGAAGATTTCCGGATGTCGAAAACACTCGTTAGTTATCAAGAAATTACAAAGAAAAAAATTTGTCTGTTATGCAGAATCCGATTTAGCAAGAGTTTACTGCAGTCTGCATATAAAAGCATTTATCAAATACATTTTTACAAAACGAATCACTCCTTCGTTATCAATTTAGAATTGTTTGCTACCTTATTAAACACAATTGATGATTTAATCTACTCGACATCCTGTATAAATGTAATTACATTGTTTCCGTTTTCATCAAGTGTATTGTAACAACAGAAAATTTATAAGCCATTGTCAACGAGAAACGTTGGCAGAATTTGACATGAGATAACTTATCAAATGCCTCCATTAATTTCAATGATAGAGAATAAACTCATTCTAAGTTATAATCGATCATTTTAATCAACAATATAATTTGACATGAACTAGAAACATTGTATATTCGATACAAGTTAACGAAACTGTAATATATTTGGCCTGCATCGCGTTACTTGAGCAGTGGATAAAACGTACGCAGAACAGATTAATCAAATCAACTTTTAGAATGTTGTTTCATACAGACAACATTATAAAAAACATTATAGTTCGTTAGATATTAAAATTATTATCGAAACTTAGTTAAAATAAAAGGCCATAAGTTATGTTTTCGTGTAGCTAACTAAATACTGGTTGTTCGGCTACATTTTAAGTCATCATTTAGGTTTATATTGTTTATCCGTTAGCAAACGACATTATCAACAACCTATTAGTTTCTTTGACCCAGATGCTAAAGGACTCGAGGAGTTGTTTCTGCTAAAGATAACAAGGGCGGGAGGCAAGAGGAAACGGAAACCCTATAACAAAAATCGTTTCGGTTAAATAATAACTGGTTGACACACAAAAATATGCTTATAATTGAGAAAAATGGATTGGTATGTATTTTTTTTGGAATAGTTGATATAGGCCTATCTGTTGAAAAGAAATGTAAAAAATTATGTCTACTCTTTGTAACATAGACCTATAAAGTCGTGTGATGAAACCATCACGCATAATTCAAGTCAAGCGATGCAGCGATAAGCCTAAATTATTGGATCAACTTACAAAAATGCGACCAATCTTATCGTAAGATTAATCTTAAGATCTTCAATAAAAGTCATTTTCAACTTCTTTTTGATTTTGTCATGTCTTTTTAAAGTTTCAGCGACATTTCTGAGAATATTTTCAACCGAAATAAATAATTATAATCGAGAATTTAGTTAATTTAAAAGTTTTAAAAGCTATTTAGCAAAATCGTTTAACATTAATATTTCGTCCACTTGCGAGCTAACGCGAAAATTGACGTAATTCGCTTTTAAAATTGTTTTCATAAGGAGAAATAACTTTTAGATAGAGAATCATTTTATTTATTTTTGAGAATATAAAATTTATATTCAAATAAAAAAATATATTTTCAAAAAATACATAAAGTTCTTAAGTGATATTCCAAATTAAAATCGTTTCTCTTTGGAAAAGCAGTTTTAAAAAATACGTGTTAGGTTTGTATCAACACAAATTTTTTTCCCCCACCGTAACTACACGACTCCGAGTGCATCTATGCAAAGTGCTGCCATCTATCGATAACGGATGCAATTATTCATTAAAAATTCTCGATAAAAGTAACAGAATTAAGTATTTAATTTTAAAAAAAACTGGCTTGTAAAAATTTTTATAAAATAAAAAAACGTTAATGAATCATGAAAAATATTCTTTATAATTATTAAAAAAGGAACTTACTCGAAAAAAATTGAAGCGAACCAAGAACAGCTACTGTTTCCGAACTTGCATTCTTCACAAGAAGAACCGTGATCCGCGCAATCGACCACTCCCAACCAAAGCTCCTATAAAAGTTTTAGTTATTTTCACAATCAGAAAACTTCAATAATAATTAATTATAAATCTATTAAATTAAAAATACGTATTAAATCTACCTTTCCGAACTTATTTGCAACGACTCTGTGCCATTTTTTGTCATTGACAATTCTTTGTGATATTACAACCACGTGACTTCGAACTGAACCGTACGTTAATTTTAGTTTATTCTGAACGATTTCTAAAGCAACAAAGAATGATTCGTCTTCGGTTCTGCTGTATATCAAAAGAGAATTAGTCTGGTTGGTAGCGAATGTGATAGATAAATCAATGGAAGAAATGTCGATGGGAGGAAATTCCATATAAGAAAAAGGATAGAATCCCCATGTTGACTTTTCGCAATGTCTTCCGAAGAAGCGTGGACTGCATTGGCAAATATAACCTAAAAAGTACGAGTTAATAAATTTAGTAATATAGACTATATAACACTAGTAAGCTATTATAGATTTACCTATTTTATTAACGATACAAGTTCCTCCATTTACACATCTATTTGGCCTGCAGATATCCGTAATAGATTCGCAATGTGTTCCTCGATAACCAGATCGACAAAGACAGAAATAATTTTCTGATCCGACTTCTTCGCACGTTCCTCCATGCATACAGGGGTTACTCGAGCATAATCGAGAATCGGGGAATTCGCATATTTTTCCTTTGTAGTTATTCGGACACGAACAATTATATTGGGAACCGTTTGCTTTACATTTTCCGCCGTGGAGACAAGGACTTTTGGCGCAAGGATCCACCATATCGTCGCAAAAGAAACCCGAATAACTCGAAAGACAATAACATTGAAGTTTTCGTTGGAAAAAAGGTGTTGCTAATGCCAAATGAGGAGAGGAAGATAAACTGTATCTTTTCTCGGAAAATAAAATGTTTTGACATTTTCCATCATTCTTGCAAGGATTTTCTTTGCACGGATCGTATCCGATTTCAACATCAAAAGATGAATTTAAGTCTTGTGTTTTATCTCTTACTATTTTTGGTAATAAGTATTTACCTTTAGCAGTCCTAACGGATAACTGAATTTCAGTATCGTTTTCTTTCTGTGTTATAGAAAATATAATCGGCTTACCGCTGTCCTAAAGATAAAAAAATAAAATTTATTATAAATCATTTGCGTGAGATGATAATTTTTACAATACGCTTACTATAATAATTGACGTTTTACTTCAGAAATTTATAAACTTACCGGAGTTTTAATCAAGAAATAACTCACCTTAAAAATACTCTCCAATTTCTTCGTGAATATTTCCAAATTATTTTCTAAAAATTGGTCAGTTGTGCTATTTTTCCAAATTATGCTTATGCTGTTCGATAAGGTATCGTTATCGAAAGATATAAACTGAACTTTAATCAATGATGTGACTTCAGAATGGACTCCGTCGTCTGCCGAAACATTTAGAACTGCGTTCCTTACTTTAAATGTGTTGAGATTGCATTCAGAAACTATTTCAAAACCTAAGCTATCGCCTACTAATCTGCATCGATATTCACCTGTAGTATCCGGATCAAAAGGTCGTACATTTGCAATGACTCCATGATGAAAATTATTTTCTTGCCACCAGACGATTATATTCATATTTCTAGGAATTGGAGGATTGTTATTACGATCTAACACAAAAATACGTAATGTATAAGAGGATTTCATTGGTGATTGACCACTATCTTCAATCTCTAGTAACAGATCTACAAAAGAAATTATTGCTCTGTCTAAAACGACTAAAGTCTTTAAACGTCCCGTAGTCCTCTCAATTTGAAAATATTTTACACCTTTTCCAACTAGACTATACTTATAAGGAAAAGTATTTGGTGGTAAGTCGTGATCTCTAGCGTTTAATGTCATGACTACAGTACCAATCGGTTCTCCCTCGTAAACTTGACCAATAAGTTCTTCTTCATCTAAGTAAGGACCGTTATCGTTCACATCTTCTAAATGTATATAGACGTTTGTAGTACCTGTTTGAGGCGGAGTTCCAATATCTGTCGCTGTCACTATCAATAAATACTTATCAGTTACTTCTCTATCTAATGGTAATTTAACTGTCACTATTCCTGTCATTTCGTCGATTTGAAAAGCTCCTCCTACATTTCCGGATACGATTGAAAAAACGAATTGATTATGTTGAGGATGTTCATCAGAATCTGTTGCCGAAACTCGAACCACAACTGTATTGATTGAGACATCTTCACTAATCCGAACTTCGTACACCGAACTAGAAAATACTGGAGGGTCATTGAAGTCTTGAATAAAGATACGAACTTCACAAGTATCTGTATTGTTAGCTCTAACGCTCCCTAAATTCTTTGCAAGAACATTAAAAGTAACATTAGACTGAGACTCTCTATCGAGTTTTCGAGTCAAAAAAACTACGCCCGTTTTGATGTCTAAACCAAAACTCATTTGTCCGTTTTTATTTCCTCCGAGGAGAATGTAATAAACCATTCCGTCATCTGCTCCATCATCATCAATTGCCAAAACCGTTCCAACTGAGGTTCCAATAGGAGACGATTCGCTGACTGCAAAGCGAAAAACTGGTTGGATAAATTTTGGATAAAATTCGTTAATACCACAAATATTAATTGCAATTAATATTTCACTTTCAAGATACGAATCAGGATTTTTTGCTTTCGCTAATAATTCGTATTTATTTCTTTGCTCGTAATCCAGTTCAAAAAGTGAAGTCAAAACACCTGTATCACGATCTAAATGAAAATATTTAGCGTATTCTTTTTCTTCTAGGTAATAGTGAATAATAGAATGCCTTCCGGTATCCTTATCTGTTGCTGCAAGAACCGTAATTATTGTATTAGGTGGTAAATTTTCGTCGATAGTAACTTCCAACTCACTATTATTAAAAATAGGAGGGTTGTCATTAATGTCTGTTATGACAACTTTCAGCAAAGCAGAACTATTGAGACTGTAAAACGCTTGATCTCTAGCTATAACTGATAATTGATATTCTCTAACAGATTCATAATCCAACGAACCGGCAATTGTGACTACTCCACTAAGAGAATCTATTTGGAATTTCTCTTCGTCATTTCCAGCTTCGATGGCATATAATATCTTCCCATTAATTCCTAATTAAATATAAATACTTATTATCTACAATTATTTTTATATCATTTCTGTAAATGGCAATTATGTTATCTAAATTAATAATAAATAAATTTATTTTATAAACTAAGCATTACTATTTATTTTTCATACACATTTTAAATAAATTAAGCATATAATTTATTGGTATATTAATTGATCTGCACTGTTATAACTTATTCGGTTTATTAAATTAAAGTACAGTACATTAGAGTATATTAATTATATGATTTAAGACGTGAATTTTACAATATGAAAATTATCATAATACTGAAATTTAATTTAAACTTTCAAACGAAATCTTTCTAAATTTTGTAAATTTAAATATATTTTATCATAGCGGACTCTTTTTTTTTAGGTTCTTTCCATCTTGCACGTACTAAGAGGACCTTTTTTCCATATTAGTCGTGGGTTCAGGCTCAAAATGTGAACGTCCGGGTGGTGAAGGACGAGACCAACAAATGCGGGACAGACCGCCCATTAAAAATTTCTGGGGTTGTTCTCCCGGTTTCGATTCCGGGGCCTCCAAAGCGGTGAACTGAGGCGTTTACACCTACGGGAAACTCGTATAACAACGCTGTATTTGTATGAGAGATATGTGTAAACGATACGAATAGAAAGTTCATATACGCGTTACTCGTAAGTGTAAATGCCGCTTCATAAGTAATGTCACATTTTCTATATGTATTTTGCTTATTTTACTTGATAAAATTAAATAAATTATGCTTCTAATTTGTAAAGAATAAGCATTTTATTATCTTATATATTTTTCATAAGATATACGCCTGTAGCATGCTGTATTGAATCGAATACTGTATTAAATATTTTATTATATTTTTCGCAATACATTTTTTTGTATAAAGAATTGATAGGATTATTGTACTTATAAGCGTGAAGCGGATATCTACTGAATAGTAAATGGTTTTGATAGATTAATTTTAATTCTTGTGAAATTTTGTTACATTAGCTAGAAGGAATAATAATCATTGAATTTTGCAAAAAATATTTTGTAAATTATGATAATCTTGCTTAAAATCTCAAAAATATTTGCATAGTTATTAGTACTCACCTAAAGAAAATGCAAATTTATAATTAAAATATTTAATAACTGCATTTATTAAACATTTTAAATAGAGATTAGCGTTTCCTGTGTTAATTTTATTATTGCAGTACGTAATTATTTTAAAACAATTTTTATTATCTTTAAATAAATTTTGCTATAAATTAAATTTACTTCTCTACATTATATAGTTACAGTAGACTGTAAATTTATTTTTGTACACTTGCTATACATTATTATGTATAGCAATCTTCAATAAATTAAAAAGTACATAAATATAATAATACTTACAATTAAAACTTTATATTTAATAAAAATAACATGGAATTAAAGTAAGAAATATTAATTAAGAGAAAATAAACGCATAATTTTACTATATATACAGTAGATCTACCGCGTATTACGTTAAAAATTATTATTATGAACATTGAAAAATTAAAAGCTATTCTTTATAATTTAATCAAAGATAGTACTTTTATGTAGAATATAAAACATTACAATAGGCGTTATTTATTTATTAAAGCTTAGTTTAAACGTTAATTTAACAAAATATCAAAGCAAATAGCTCTAATGTAATATATATTAATATAACGGTACATTCGCAATTGGAACATCAGAGATATAATGTATTTAAGTTTCTAAAAATATTTATATATCTCTATAAAAATTTAAAATAAAATTTCTGTGTAATGCTCAAAGCTCATTAATGTCAATATAAAATTTAAAATTTTACGATGCGTAATTGTAAATTACAAAATTAAACTTTTTATTTTATACAAATGAACGAATAAATTAAATTGCAAAGCAATTTATCATAAGAAAATAAATATGAATATACAGTTCTTTAAACGGTATAATTTGATTTCTATTATTTTACAGGATCTCAAGCTTTAAAATCCTACTTATTTTCTCACCTTTAGATCTTTATCAGAAGTTAGAAAATGATCGTCTAATTCCACACCACAATAGTAATTTTCCTCTTCGATTCTTTACTTTTTAAATGACTTCTAAAGACTTTAACGTAGCGATTTTGATGTATTTTCTATTCAAATCTTGTTATAAATGATAGTCACAATCATTATGATTTTGTATATATGAATTGTTGCGGATGTCCTAAGGATATATTCTTGTTCTAAACGTTGAACTATTAGATAACTGGTAGATCAACAAGCAATAAGGTGTTGGAAAATACTTAGAGATACATTTGTCATTCAAACTAATAGGATCAGTTTAGTAAGACATATTATTATCTTTATTTTAAAATAAGATAAAATTTCAAAACTATTCAATATAAAGACTAATAAAGTAGGCTATATATTTCAAAATTAAATTTAAATTTAAGCTACAATTTATATGATTAAAACAAATAAATTTATTTTCTTTTATCGATATGACTTCATATTTTTAAATTTTATTAACATTCTCAAAAAAATGTATAAGTTCGTTACATACAACTAAATTTGTTTTTGTATAAATTATAGTACTGAATAAAATTAATACCAATAAAATATAAAAAATGTGACTAAGAAATAATAAGGCATACGCTTATGGCATACTTAAAATTACCTAATTAATTTTGTATATTTAGTTTAATTTAAACTTAACGCATTCACGTGAGAAGACGTAATTAAGTAACTCATAAATGACCATTTTATCATTTTATTCCTAAGGCCATTAATTCTTATTTTGAAAAATATGAAGTCGTAGGGCATTCACATTAATTTCGACTATACATTGCTATCAATTAACTTACTGTTGATATGCTTCGTATCTAAATGTGAAGGGAGAAAAATGAATGACTTTTATTTAAATAATTGACACATTTTTAGTAGAAACTTTGTATTAAAAAAAAAACATGTAAATTAAATACTTAACATCTGTTTAAAATCTTCGCTAAAATGCTAAATAATGAGAAAAATATAACGATTTCAAGTTTTTGCATAAGAATTTAATGCCTTTACTCATGTAACAGTTTTTGTAATGTTATTTTAAGAGCAGTAAATATGAAAATAGACAAGATACAGGCCTACATCGTGATTTAAACGATCTTTTCAGGGTTTACTAATTAACTGATATTGAAAACAATTTACAATTCAATTTTTAACTATTATAAACTATTATTTGTAATTGTAGAAACTAATTTTAGTTTTAACTAAAGCAATATTGATTACATTACATTTTAATATCATTAGGACTATATTGAACAAAATTGTATCTTAGTTCAAGCTGTAAAAATAAAATTTTTTATATTTTTTTCCAGTTAAAAATGATTTTTTTAAATAGAATAGCAATAGAATATTTAAATTATTGGAAAGTTTTCTATATATGTCTTACTAAAACGTTAATAAAACTTTAAATTAAAGCAATTAACTTGTATTTTAATATTTTCTCTTAAAAATTATAGAAAGAAATTACTTATAAATTATAAATGAATTTTAATTAATTATTAACAATTGAAAAATATATCTATGCCTATCCCTTGATTTATTTTTATTATATTTTATTATATTATAACGTAGATTTTTCAGAAACTACAGTACATTTTCTAATAAAACGATTTAGATCGGACAAATATACTGTAGATAAGATGAGTGTGGATGAACGAAAATACAGTATTTTATTTAAATTTTTAAATTCAAAACGTATCTTTAACTAACGCTCACAATTATATGAAATTATTATTACTATTTTCAAATTTTATTCACATCTCTCGCTTAATCAATTTTTTACAGATTCATATTTAGAAAAATCTATCTGTATTTAAGGATTGCAGAAAATAAGAACAACTTATCAAGAAATAGAGTAAACTTTTTAAATTCAGAGAACAAGTTTAGTAAAATGAGACAAACATTTCAAAACTAAAAGATTTGTAAAAAGGGAAAAAGACTGGGGAAAAAAATAAGCCCAGTTTTGTAGGCCTAAACACGAAGAGATGGTTTTTATAATAACAGAAGTATTTGCGTAAATATACGACCGTTTGCCATATGTGGGAAACATGTTTGCGTTTTAAAAGAGGCAATTTTTACAAATTAAGAACAACATTTCTAATATCTAAGGAAATGGTCAACAGCATTTTTTACGTTCCTATTAGCAGTTAAATGCTTGGAAGCAGTTCGCGAAGTATCCTTACTTCCAACTTGACAAACTATTTGGTAATTTGATGGTTTTCTACGTTACCGCAATATACATAAATTGGGAGATATTTATATGTTTGTGGTGCTACTAGTCGAAGTTTGGAAGTGTTCGCATTGTGGAGAAGCGAGTTGGAAAGGCAACGTAACGATTTCCGAGTGTCAAAGCGAAGATACATAGTATAGTATGCCCTTTTCCGAAGTGCGTTGATAATCATGATGACAGAAGACAAAAGTTCGATGAAATCAAAATAGTATTACAGATGTATAAAAATGGTGTGAAGGCAAGATACGAGTCTATACTTGACTAATTACTGTTCTCCCTAATATGCATTTCGGGCCATAGCCCCTCTTCAGTTCTTGTTATGTGTAATGGTAAAACTATATAAGAAATTACAGAGTATATTTAATTGTTTTTAATGCATATCCTTTATTTCTTTTTTAGAAAATAAAATTCTACTTTTTCCATCAAGAAGAGTGTTCCTATGTGATAAGTTCTCAATAGCAATTTTATGCATGGTTCCAAAAACATACGACGATTCTATACGTTTGCTATTCGTTATGCAACGTACGATTCGATAAGTAACAACTAAGCTAAAGAAAAAACTTGTATGGAGCTTGTGATACTCATATATTTTTTCACATAGACTTTAGTTTTTGCAATGCTTTCAAAACCAAAGCAATCTTTATCTTAATAGCTGCTCACTGTCTCTTAGTTTTGAAATTTTTGGTTTCATTTTACTAAACTTGTTCTCTGAATTTAAAAAAGTTTATTCTATTTTTTTGATAAGTTGTTATTTTCTGTAATTCTTTTCCTAAATAGTGTAATATTTTGCTGAATTTAAGTAATATTCGATGAGTAACAATAGGCTGAAATAGGCTGAAAACGTTAGTTTAGCTTTAAATAAATTATCTCAGCAACATAATGTGCATTTTAATGACCTATTAATTATTTGCTGAGTGAGTTTTGTTTTTTGTTAATTAAGTAACAATACATTTAATCATTAAATATTGCTTAGTTTCTCATTTAAAATAAATCTGCTTTATGTGCATTCTTTCAGAAAGAAAAACAACAAATTAACTAAAATAAATAACTTTGAAATGTGTTAAATGATATTCATGTAATTTATAATTATATATATAGACTATATATATTCTTTCTTTTTATTTTTCCGTAATTCCTGGAAACTATTGGTTAAAATTTTTAGCTGAAGGCAATTTCCAAGCAACGACGACGGACTCTCCTTTTTTATTTTTATTTTTCCCTATCTTTTTTCATATCTTTTTCCCTTGAATACAAAATAAAATATTTTTATAATGAAATATAATAATCTTTTTTAAACGAATCTTTAACTAACAATCGATTTTAACATCTTTTCTTTCTAAGAAGTTCTTACGTAAATCTAATCCTTCCACCTAATTTGAAGCATTTCTGATGAAATAATAATAATAATAATAATCTCACTTCCAATTAACTTAACAGTGATTATCTGTCGAGACCTTTGCACTGTTCTGCTGTCGGTGTAAATTTCACTTTCAATTTTTTATTTTTAATTTATGAACTGTTACACGACAAAATCTTACCATCTCGCTAAATATAACAGACTTCTCATATTGTAGTCACAGACAATGTTATCAGTCTGTTATTTTTATCAACAATACAATATTATGTTTCAAAATACGTAGTATATAAGTTAAAATACACTATAAAATTTCGATTATTGTAATCAGAATTCAGTTATTATCATTATCTTCGGGATAAATAAGTCTTTTTACGCTCTGTTTTCGTTCTTTTATTATCTACAACTTTTAATAAATTATTTTGATTATTATTATACTGATAAACGTTAATTGTCTTTAATCGATATTCGTTCGCAATAAAATAATTTAAAACGCTAATATTATGCTAGATGTCGTCGAAGTTGGTAACAATTTATTATGTATATAATACTAGATGAATTATATACATAATTATAATTAAAAAATGTTTAAGATATAAATTTTTCAAATTGTTTTAATGTGTCTTTTTAATGTTAGAATGAATGAAACCAGAATTTTCTCTAATTTAATCTTGCTTACTTATCCTGCTTAATTTTATTAGTCGATTATTATTAAATTTCTAGTGATTATAATAAGCGAAGTCTAGTATACTATACGTGAAGTGAGATAGTAGATACTTGCTATCAAATGCTCACAATTTTTTTCCTTTTCTTTAATGTGTAAAACACTTTTACTAATACTACTTTTGCTTTGATTAGCTTTTCAGTTGTACATTTTGATCTCTGTAAGATTCCCTCTACTTGTAGTTTCTAAATGATCTAATTCCATTAAATCTTTATGAAATGTATTTTCTTTATTTAATTATTTCGATTAATCTATGCATTTATTTTATTATGACTTTTTTAATTTACTTTTTTCATTACTTTAAAATATTAAATATTGCTTTTTTTATATACCTTTCAGATATGTTCTTGCATGTTTAACAACTGATTTTATCTGAATAATTTTTTATCTTATTAAAATTACATAAAATAAATATGTAAGCCTATAGTAAATTTTTGGGCATTTTTATTTTGTATCATTTATCATTTATTCATATATATATATATATATAGGCCTATATATTTCATATTACTCTTCGTAATAAATAAATCTATTGTATTTTCATAAACGTATATTATAAATTGGGATGATTCTAGATCAAATAAATTCTTTCGAAATATTGCAAATTTTAATATTTTCTGTGCTATTATATTAGTTTACTTTGTAATTCATATCAAGTAATAGCATTACGTTTAGTGTGGAATGCAAAAAAATAGCTTAATCTCAATTACAAATAACATATTAAAAAGTGTTATGAAATAAATAAATAAATAATTACAAATTGAATACAGTATTAAAATTTACAAAATTTATTATTATTATTATTATTACAGTAGAGCGTCGTTTATCCGAATCAATTGGGGACTGGGTTGTTCGGATAACTTATTTTTCGTATAACCAATTATGTACGAAAAAATATATTAATTTATCCCGTGTTGAAATTTTTCTCCGTTGCGTGTCGCTTCGCGTTCAATTTTCGTCGATGTTAAGCCTAACGAAGACTATTGTATCGTTAAAAATTATTTTTTTATTTTGTACAAACAAAATAAATATATTGAAAAATATAAAAACAATAAAAAATTATACTTCAGAAGTTAATTTAGTATCAAAAACGTAAAATATTTGAGTAGCCGAAGACATAGCCAAAGATTACAGCGCCACAGCACTGGCGAAAATTTAAATTTGTCGACTGGAATTCCTTCGGATAACCGACCTTCGGATAAACAACGCTCTACTGTTTTAATATTCGGCTGCGAATGGTACAGTTCCTTAGAGTTAATATTAAGGAAAAAATGATATCTTAAATATTTTAAGATATTATATGGCTGATTTAATTGCTTACTACTTGATGGATGAACTTGTATTATTGCGTATCTTTCAAGTACCGCGATAAACGTAACAATGGAAGGCTGATATAACCAAACACATTTTATGCTTTTCGCTTTAGTGTTCGTTATATTGTAGTATTTGATTTATATAACTACAAAGGCAGTTATATAACGTTAAAGGTAGTTATATAGTTACGTAGGAGTATATCACATCGAGTGACCAATCTAAGACATTTTTAAAATTTTTTATTTTTACTGTACTGTACATAATTTTAAAATATGTTAGATTGGTTACTTGGTGTGATAAACTCTTATGTAAAGTAATTTTTCTAAATATATATCAAAAGTAAACAGAAATTTTGAGTAAGAGATTGAAAATTCAGCAGAAAAATTTTGAGATTAAAAGAGTTTAAGAAAAAAANTAGTCATTTTTTTAGTTTTCTGTCGCTTTTCATTTGCCTTTTTGGGATTCGTGATTAATAAAAATAATAAAATTTTACTTACGAATTAAAATCAGAAGAAATTAAACAAAGTTATAAACCGTTGCACCACGAACGTCTAGTCTGGTCTAGTACACCGATAGTGCTACTTGTTCAGTGATGACGCGTATAATTGAATTATGTCGTATACCGAACAAAAGTCGTATACCGAGCAAAATTTGTTTCGTCCAAACAGGACATATTCCGAATTGGACGTATTCTAAAGCAGACGTATACCGAGGTTCCACTGTATATACAAAATATACAAAATATTTATATCCCGTATACTTATGCCTCGTGCTTAATTTGACCTGCCAACGAAAAAGTTTGTGACCACATACAATAACATTAAATAATTTAAACGATGATTGTTTGTGCATTTTATAAAATTAAACAAAATTATTTAGTTCGTTTACACATCGAATATTTCCATAATTAGCGTAGTTTAGTTTAATTATAAACATAGACTTTCATAGTGAATTATCTTAAGAAACAAAAAATGAAATAAAGGGAAAAAAAATTGAAATATGATACATTCGATATAACACGCTTCGATAGAACGCGAATTCGTACACAACTCGGATAATTTATCAAAGCCAGGAGGAACAAAACGGACGGTAGAAAGTGTGTGAATGAAGTGAACGGTAAGTTGATAGCAATTGCCATACATTATGAGTTGTTTGCACACGAAGCAGAAAGGGTTTCTCCTTACCAAGGCCATCGAGAGAAGAGGGAACAGGGGATTTTTCCCTGGGCTCAGAAAAAATTTACTAGTTAGGAGAAAACTAGTTATTCGTATAAATTAATGTTAATTTTTACTAACAAAAAAATTGTTAAGACTGCTTTTTTTATTAATAATAAAAAAATAAGTTCCAAAATAAATGGCTAAACAGACCCGCAAAGGGAGAAAGAAATCCGCTGTACCTTGGGCCTCACGTAAGCTCTCGACGATCCTACCTACCCCTTACAATGCAATCTCAGTAAAAAGCGGTCGAAATTTTTAGATTCCGAGCACTGCGGTTATATCAATGTCAATGCACTGCGTTATACCAGTGTAACGATTTTTAGCGATTTAATAAAAACAGCTTTTATATTTCGTTATCTGTCGAACATTTTAAATAAATTTTAGCTCTGCAATGTAGTTTAATTCAGAATCGCGATCTACAGCAAAGTTTATCAGTTAAATATTGCAAGAAAGATTTAGAAAACAGATGTATGAATTCACTTTTTACTTACTTGAAAGCTAAGATATCGCTTCAGAAATGGCTTAAAATATATTTAGGATTTATTTAAAAATTTAAAAAATTTTCATTTTATATTAATCAGCTTATTACAAAATTATAAATTTTCCTCCTTTACTGTATATTAAAATGTTTAGTAATCAAAGGCGTTGCCAGAGAGCGAGATTAAGTTTGTTAATAATGTTCAGTAAAGGTAATCATTTGAAAGCATTAACAACATCATTAATCATTCATATTAATAACAAACTAACTCAACTAATTAATAATTTAATAACCTTTAAGACAATTTTTATTACTTAATAATCTATATCGTTAAAAATAAATTTAAATCGGTATTACTAGTTTTATTTCGGATTATTTTAATATTATATATCATCTCGAACAATCTATAGTAAATGGGTAGAGCCTTATATAGAATAACGATTGGAAAAGACAAAATTTACCTTGATCCTTGTCAATTGCAGTAAGTCCAATTAATTTAGATCCTACAGCTTCGTTCTCAGCAACAACTACTTGATATGATGGAGAAAGAAATGAAGGTGGAGAGTTATTCTGTTCGCTTATGATTAATTTTAAAGAAGTATTTGTAGACATTGGAGGCAATCCTCTATCAAAAGCCGAAACTTCCAATATAAAAATGGTGCCGGCACTTTTTTTGAAGTATTCGCATACGCTAACAATTCCTGGAATTAGACAAAAATGAAATTTATTATTATTCATTGCACATCTTTGATTACTTTTTTAAAAATATTAAATATATAAAGGCGTATTTCACATAAACTTAATGGCAAAAGAGGGCGTAATGCATACGAGAAACAATAAAGGCAACGTGTAATGATGGGTTATTCTATTTTGATTAGAGTCGAAGACTAATAGCTAATTCTAGAATAATTTCAGGTCTAATGCATATAATAAATTTCAGTCGATTATCTCAGCATATTATAATAGAAATTAGTTTTTGAACTAATAATTTATAGTGAAAAATTATTAAAGATTTTATTCTTTCACTCTTTGAAATAAATTAATATAAAAATTAATAAGTATTTTTATACAAATTTTATTCAATAGTAATTTTCTAGAAAATTATTTTCTTTGTTAATAAATTTCATTCCTTGGATAAAATAAAAAGTAATTAATAAAAAAAATATTTTAAGAAGAAGAAAACTAGAAAAAATGATAACTTTTCTATTCATATGAATTTGGTTTAATAAGAATTTAAAGAAAATAATAATTCCTTATATATTATGTAATTAAGTCATAGTTCTTAATTGAAAATAAATAAAATTCTGTACTGAAATTACATAACAATTAATGATATAAATGCAGAAGAAATAAGAGACTAATTCTTTAAAGAAAGAACTGTTTAATTTCTAAAGGTAAATATTTTCAATCCATCATTTTCACTTTTTTGATGACAAGATTATTAAATTTTTATTCGTCGCCATCGAATTAAAATTAACCATATCTTTTATTAATATCTTATATCCAATTTATAAACTTTTGAAATATTATTAGATTAACTTAATGCAAACGTTTTTAAATTATAATTTAATCAAAATTTGAAATTCTAAATTAGTACTAGATTAACACAGACTTTCCGATACACATTCTAAAAGTTATCGGCTTTTTTATTTCAATTATTTTTAGCAGCTGCATTTAATGAACGAGTAAATTCTTCGCCAGTACGTTTGTCTGTCACGTACATCCTATCTTTTTCGCTTACCCCCATAGGTGAAAGTCAATTGGATAAAGATCAAAGAAACGAGCGACCGTATAACAGGTCTTAGAACAAGTCCAACGTTTTCCAAAAGCATCGATTTAAACTAAATGTCTTCTTCCACTGTTTACAATATCCAATAGCATTAATTATATTAAAACACCGTTAAATGAAGCTAAATACATACCTCAAAAGAAATATACTATATATATATATATAAATTTACATTTGGTAAATAGAAATTTTTAACATATCTGATAAAATTTGTTATAAAAGTTTCTGACTAAAGTTTATCAACATAAAATGGTCTCAATAGTGTGGTAATTACAAGAAAAATAGGAGATTAATAATGGGAAAGTTTAAATAATAAATCCATGACGTCGAACAGGTAACGGCTACACTAAATATCCCGATTTTTAACTATTTTAAGATATGAGGTAAATTTAAATTATACAATTGTAAAGATAAATCAATTAAGCATAAAAATTTGCCTTTCGATTGCCGAAAAATAAGTATCAACTTTTACTTTCTATGTAAACATAAATCGATATGATGCTTCCAATCGTTGTATAAGTTATTGTCATTAATCTCAATTATATATATTTAGTTTTAGTTCCCAATCATCGTTCGGTATTATATCAGTTGTTTTAATGCATTTGAATTGCTAATACTTCCTTTCATATATCATTGGGCAGAGATAGAAAGTGCGATATACAGTGGTCCTAGAAAGAGAGAGCGTCCAGGATATTAGGCGCTCAACAGAGAAAATAGAAACGGCTTTTACTTCTAAGAAAATTCCCTTGGTAAACTCGCAAATCTGTTTAAATTTTCTTCCTATTTTTTTACAGTTAAAAGTGATTGCTTAATTCACAAAAATTAGATCAAAGTCTTTACGATAATCATTATTATAGTTAACACTACTATTTTCTATATACAGTATATGTATACAGTATACAAGTGTGTTTTCCATGTCTGAACTTCCATTTTTTAGCATCCTAAACGGATTTTATTCAATCTCGTATGTTTTAAATACCTTTTATTGAATTTAAATAGACTGAAATAAACTTTCCAGTTGTTAAATTTATAGTCAGTTTCATTTTGAATATTTATGTTTACGTTTTAAATTTTTTTAATAGAAATACGTATTTATATATAAAGCAAATGAATAATGAAACATTTCAGTTTTAATTTCCGACTAATTTTCTACAGTCTATCGTTTAACGTATGAAAATATTAAATTGTTTATTATGATTATTATATAGGGTGTCCCATTAAAATCGGCTCGACTGAGATGATAAAACGTTAGTAATGTATATTTTATAAGGAATACTTATAATGAGATAAATTTTACTGGTATATTTAAAAGGAAAATGACTAAGATCAATCCCACAGTTATAAACGAACTGAAAGAAAGCATTCTCAGAAACGTTGAAGCTGTCGACATCAATATTTTACGTAAATTTAAGTCGGAACATGATTAAGGTGCCTAGATGCACAAGGAACCACTTTCATCTTTTAAGTTTCTATACGTTTAAATAATATTAAAATAGTTTCTAACGAGTGTCCTTTGATCAAATTCATTTGTAACGCTTCTAGTGACTGGGCCCCGTCTAACTTACTATAAGTATGGTTGCATCGAATAAATTTAACAACGGACGAATTTAGAAGATACGATTGAATCAACAAAATTTTGAAAAAGTACAAAAAAATGTATAAAATAAACTATATAAAAAGCTAAAGGAGGAAATAGTTTTCTTATTCTTTTTAGATATTTTTATTTATTATCTACGGATATAAATCCTAGGAATAAAATATATTTAGATCACAAAATGTCTATTTGATACGTTTCAGTCTATATTATTTGATGAAATATTTCTTGAAACTGAGATATTTTATGTATATACAATAGAATTTAAAGTGAGTTTATAAAGTTTTATATAATATATTTATATAATTTATAATATTTTTCAGATATTTTTACCCTTCAAATAATCAAATCTGGATACAGTAAAGCAACTAGAGATATATAAGAATATATCTATTACAAATGTCCTGTTATACGGAGAGCTATAGAGATGAATTTATATAGAGATAGAGAGACAGAGATAAATTTTAAAAGTAAAATATATATATATATATATATATATATTTATATATAGCCCGCGTATGTTAGCAACTGTAAAAGTATTTTGCGTGCCGTCTTCCATATTCACTCAAATTAATCAATATATTTTTGTATGAAAATTGAAAACATTTCGGTTCGCTCAAATGAAGATTCTAATACAACTTGAACCAATTATTTACATACAATTCATTATATATTTAATAACAGTAAATAATAATAAATGATATTCTACACGAACTCGGCAAACAAATTATTTAAACATTGACATGAAAGTATTTAAACATTACGGGTGACGAATACGACCAAACTTATTTTTTATCGTAATTAAAAATTTGTTTTAGTTACTAACTCTTATGGAATTAAAACATATATTTAAATAAACAGTTTGTTTTACTCTATATTTCTATAAAATAAACAAAGAATAATAAAATTGATAATTAAGCAAATTTTTACTATTAACTGTTTACTATTATTATAACAATATTATTAAATATTAATCTTTTATATATATTTCTAAATATTAATATATTAGCTAGATTATTTGTAAGAAAGGCGAAAGATATTTACCCCGATATTTGTCGATGCAAAAGTAAAGAGAACCATTTCCTCCAACAATATAATAATTGATCTCGGAATTAACACATTTATCATTAGAGTCCTTGGCTGTCAACTGTAATATTGTTTGATTCATATGGACGTTCTCCGGAACTGGGTAAATTGAATTATTTCCGACGAAAATAGGCGGTCCAAAATTCCTATCTATTATTTTAATCGCTATAACAGCTTGAGAAGAAAGAGGCGGTCTACCGTGATCAGTTGCTATTACCTGAAAAACATACTGATCATCAAATTCTTTGACATGGATCTGTGGTCGAATGTAAATTTCTCCTGTATCTGGTTCAATAGCAAAAATATTATGAGTTGGTTTTAAATTGTAGGTAATTGTTGAATGTGGACCTTGTTTATCACGATCGAATGCTTTGACTTTTCCAACTTTAGAGCCTGTAGTTAAAGTTGAAGATATGTTAAATTGGTAAATCGCACTGGAAAACATCGGAGGATTATCGTTAACGTCTTGCACTGTGATAGTTAAATGAGTTTCCGCTCTCCACGAGCCATCAACAGCAGCAACTTTCAAAATATATTCTTCCCTAGTTTCACGATCTAATTTTTTCAATACAGTAACATTTCCATTATTTGGATCCAGATGAAATATACCGTCCCAATTTTCCACAAAACTATAAGTGGCGTTTGCATTAATGCTAATATCTCGATCGGATGAAGTCAAGTGAATTACAACTGTCCCAGGAGGTGCATTCTCAGTCACATTTGAGGTAAACAACCTAGTAAAACGAGGTGGATTATCATTTTTATCTAACACAATAACAGTAACCGTAGTAGAACTACTTTTAGGAGGATTTCCTCCATCTGTTGCCTGAACAATCAAATTATAACTGTCTCTTTCTTCTCTGTCAAGTTTAACTGCGGTGTAAATAATTCCTTTGTGAGGGTCAATACGAAAGGATGAGTTAGCTGATTCAATTAATTTATAAGAAATTTGTCCATTAGCTTTTTCGTCTAAATCTTCTGCCAAAACCTGTATCACTCTTTGAGATTCTTCCAAATTTTCACTGATAGCCGATTGATAATGATTTTCTTTAAATATGGGTGAGTTATCGTTGAC
Organism: Centruroides sculpturatus; assembly: GCF_000671375.1. Taxonomy (NCBI): domain Eukaryota; kingdom Metazoa; phylum Arthropoda; class Arachnida; order Scorpiones; family Buthidae; genus Centruroides; species Centruroides sculpturatus. Next base: position 247,758 of record NW_019384716.1, on the reverse strand, counting down.
ATCTTCTATTTCGATATCTAACCGAACAGCGCTTGCTAAATCTCCGTCGAATGCTTGGATCCATAATTCATATTTAGCCACTTCTTCTCGATCTAACATACCTGAAACACGAACTTCTCCAGTTCGATGATTCACCGCGAAAACTTCGTTTATATTGCCTCCTCCGATAACATATCTTAATCTACTATGTGGACCTTGAGGTGACACAGCAGATAAAGTACTAATATGATAATCCGTAACTGATTCCAAAACTCTAAACTGTCTTCGATCCGATCTAAAATGAGGAAATCGGTTCGCTGGACTGAGTCGAATGAATAGGTTATAAGTATCCGAGAGAGGAATTTTTCCGTTATCTTTTACTTTAATTGTGATGTTATGATTGTCGTCGTTGGGATTTAGATCACGCTTCAGTTTCAAAACTCCCGTGTTCTGATCAATAAGAATTATCTCCGAATCACTAACATCATAAGTTAATTTACTGTTATTGCCAATGTCTAGATCTTTAGCTCGGCTTTCAAATACGAACTGATCTGCAGAAAGAAAAATAAACAAATAAGAAAAAATCTCAGGTCATGTAAGAATAAAATAGCTTTAAATTATAAAATAAAAAATACCTTTTAATGCATTATTCGGTAAAATAACTGTAGAGCTATTAATCATGAACTGAGGAGCATTATCATTTTGATCAGTTACTTTTATCATCAACTGAACTATGCTAGAATGTTTGACGTTAAATCCACAGTCCTGAGCAATAACAGACATTTTATAAACTTCCATGGCTTCACGATCTAACGTCTTAAGAGTCGAAATAAGTCCCGTTTTTGAATCCAAGGAGAACAAATCGGAATAATTTCTATCAAAAAAATCGTAACTGAAAAAGTACAAAAATATAATTTTTAGAAAACTAATAGAATATATTGTCAACAAAATTAAATTAAATTATAAATACTTACACTATTCTTCCGTTTTCGCCGCTATCAGGATCATTGGCTGATAACTGAATAATTTCTTTTCCTGGAGGCAAGTTCTCTTCAACATATCCTATGTATTGTGATTGATCAAAGTCAGGAGAATTATCATTGACATCTTCGACAATGATAGTGACAGTGGCTGTTCCAGTCTGTAAAGGACTCCCTAAAAAAATAAAAACTACTCATTCAAGTGACACGAAATATAATCTCATAAATACTAGAACAACTTTACCTCCATCAATAGCAATAACTGTCAAAATATATTCGTTTTGTTTCTCTCTGTCAACACTATTATGCATGGTTAATTCCCCAGTCGTCGCATTAATGCTAAAGATTTTCTTGTCACCATCTTGAATGGAATAACGAATTGCGCTATCTTCATCATCATCTTCCGCCTCAAGAGTTATAATCGTAATTGGAAAATAATCCATATTTTCTAATACGCGAACTTGATAAGGACTGTCAACAAATATGGGATAATTGTCATTAATATCAGTTATAATTATTGCCAGAGTGACAGTATCGTGAAGTATATTGTCACCACAATCTATCGCTCTCAATGTCAATAGATATTGTGATATTTTTTCTCTATCTAGTTCTTTGTTTACTCTTATAATTCCAGAATAAAGATCTATAGTAAAGTGATTATTAATGTTGCCAGATTCAATATAATACTTGATTTGTCCATTTTTATCTTCATCGGGATCACTAGCAGATACCTGAAAAACAAAATGACCAACACGAATATCTTCAGGTAAGCTGACTTCATAGCGATCGTTCTGGAATTTTGGACTATTATCATTGATGTCGTTTACATTAACGGTGATTGCAATGGATGAGGAACGAGGAGGTTTTCCTTTATCTTTAGCCCAAATAATAATATTATAAGTAGAAATATTTTCTCTGTCTAAAACTGATTTTAATTTCAAATGCCCTTCTACAGGACTTAAACTAAATGTGTTATCAGTTCCTTCGATTGAATATTCTATATAACTATTCGGACCGTCGTCATTATCAATTGCTTTTACAGTCATAATCAAAGTATTTTTTGGAGCATTTTCATTTACCCAAGCCGATGTTGGAGTCAAAAACTGAGGTGATTCATCGTTAACATCTTTTAAAACAATAGTGACAAGTACTTTACTAGAAAGAGGTACATTAGGATATTGAGCTTCATCTGTAGCACTTATTACTAGATTGTAAAATGATGTTTTCTCCCTATCTAATTCCTTCGACGTTATAATTGTACCATTTGATGTAATGGAAAATTCATTTTTCGGATCTCCTTCTAAAAGTTCATAACGTATTTTTCCATTAAAACCTAAGCAAATATACTTAAATTAATTAAATTATCTTTAAACATTTATTAATTAAGTTTATCAAACTTTAATTAACCTGAATCCATATCCAGTGCAGTAACTTGTAAAATATATGATCCTATTGTTATATTTTCAAATATTTCTTGACGATACGTAGTCGATTCGAATAAAGGAACGTTATCATTTACATCTACGACATTAATATATACTGTCACTGTAGATGATAAACTGGGATGACCGGAATCCTCTGCTTTAATTGTTGCTATATAAAGTTGCTCCTAAAATAATAACTAAATTTTATCTAAAGAAACACTTTGAAAATTACGTTAGCCTAAAAAGAAAATAATGAAATTACCTCTTCAAAATCTAACGTAGAAATTAGGGTAAAAGCCCCTGTTAGAGGATTTAAATTAAAGACATCCTTCCCCCATTCAGTTAAGATGCTATAGGTAATTAGTGAGTTATCTCCAACGTCTTTATCCGAAGCTAACACGTTTCCTATCACACTACCTTTTTGAGCATTCTCGAGAATATCGAAAGAGTACACTTGATTGTCAAACTCGGGATAATTATCGTTGATATCTATCACCTGCATTATCAAAAAAAATCTTTACATTAAATGCCAATTAAATACAATATAAATACTGCTTAAACACTTACCTGAATAATCAAAGTTGAATATCCTTCACGAACTCCATCCGATGCTATCAATTGCAAAAAATATTCTGAACTATTTTCACGATCTAATTTCTTTACTAAACTAACAACTCCATCAGATAATTGCACGCTAAAATGATCGGAACCTTTCAGAAAGTAACTGATACTTCCTGCTGAATCTTCGTCAACAGCAGCAACTTTTATAATAGTAGATCCTGGAGACGTGTCTTCTGTTATGTTTACTTGATAGACATCTTGAATGAAAGTAGGAGGGGTATCGTTCTCGTCTAGAACCGTTATAGTAACCTAAAATACAGATAAAAAATCACATATCTGCTTATTATCGAGTATATAATGTATTCAAGTATATAACTGTAATGAATTTATTACATAAAATAATTAATAAGTAAATAAATATAATAAAGAGTAAGTGAATCTAGCGCCATCTAATGAGAAAAAATAGCATTAAATATTAAATATGTGTTAATTATAAATACTAAATGGAAAAACACTGTAGAGATTAATTAATAAATAAAAACAGTTATTTATTTATCGCGTGGAGATTAAAGAATTTCGTTATACCGAGTACGATACTATTAAATGTGTTCTTAAGTTTTAGCTTAAAACTTTAAATAATGAGATATAAAGTGAAAAGTTTAGAATGTAAATTAACGAAAGAAATTTCCTTCACGATCCAAAGACAATTACCGCATTCAATTTAATCTGAATGTTTTAGACATAAACGTCCGAATGATGCTGCTGCAATTCATAAAGGTTCTTTACGACCAGACAGGAATGTTGTCAAACAAAAGAGAAGCATGAAAGCCGTCAAACTACTCATTTAGCATATTTTAATATAAAGAGCAGCGTTAATTAGTATTCCATTGCTAACCCGTTAATCATATCAAACGTAAGAATGCCAGTCGATAAATCTAAATAGCGTTATTTTAGCCATAAACTTGAAAAATATTTATGATTATATTTAATATAGTCTACTTATAGGTGACTCTAGGCCTGAAGTTGCTCAATGCTTTCAAACGAGTTCTCCCATCTTCAAGCTTATCCACGCAGTCAACAAGTTTCGGCCAGACACTTTCAGACTATGAAAAATAGAAGTTGTGTTATCGGTAAAACACAACAGCCGTTGACAGAACAGTTTATTGATGATAGCAGCATTTTGCAATCAAACGGACCTAATTCTGCCAAGTTAGTTGCTTAGATAAAGAGTACAAGAAAGCTTTTCAAGGTCAAATTATACACCATCCGTGTGACAGTATATAGCCTTAAGCAAAAAATCGTTGCGTCATTTATCAATGAGGAGGTTCCGATCTTTGTATGAACTTTCAAAAGCTCATGCACTTGAAAAGAAAAGTAAAAAACGAATTCCAAATTGTCACTTGGTTTTTATTCTGAATATTGCGCTTCGGGAATAAAATCTTGGTGTTTGAAGAAGCGAGTGATGTGATGATTGAGATATAGCTCAGATGTAAAACTTATTGGGCACGTGATTATGTCCAACCAATGATAGCCTGAATGCCCGAGGTTGAAGAACGTAGTCGAGATGGCACTTGGCCTTCTAATTGAGAGATGTCCTCGGGCTGGCGACAAATGAAGCGACAGTTTCTCCGGAAATAATTTTATCTTTACACATCTTCGTATTAAAAGCTTTATTCGTGTGAGAAGACATTCACTATTTGATGATAATATGCTATTTAATAATAATAAAAGACAAACTATTTTATTAAATAAGACTAAATTCCGTAAAATTTCTGCCACTTTGATACAGATTTAAATACGTGCTAAATATAAATTTATTTAAAACGATTTTAAATAATATATTCAATTCAAACATTATTCTCTCAAATTTCAATTCAACAATTGAATATATTTTGAAGTAAATTGAGTTTTCAAAAGAATTTATCGTTCTTTAAAAATGTTTATGGGGTAGTATGAATGTGTTAAAGGAAAATGCGACCTTTCTTGCCACAACATAAGAATGCAGTTTATGTATGCAAAGATTTCATCTTTATACATGACCCATACGTGTCTCTCTCTATTTAATAGCCCGAGGAGAACCATTAAAAATATTCTAGCACCACCACTTCTGCTGCTATTGGATAATTGTTGAATCAAGGCGGAGTTCTACCTTATCTGGTAGTCAACATAGTTCTTTCTTCTTTCAATGTCCCCTAAATTGGAGTCATATCAATCAAAGCGTGCAGGAGGGAAAAGAATTCGACACACCCTTTAAGGTTAATTTATATCTGCACACGTCTGGTGCAGGCGTGGTTTAATTATATACGACTACTTGCATTCTAAGTTAAACTAACGTGCGCAGTTTACATACGTCTTATCTATCGTAGTCTGAGGATGCATGCACGATAAGTTGGAAATCTCGGATCGCTAGTGTCAAATTTACTAAACGTTCAATAGACGTCGTGTTTTTAGTATCCTGCCATACAAATTGCAATGACATATAAAAGTCAAGAACAACTGTCTGTGATTTATGCCTGCAATTCAGTTTGACTTTCTTATTTTAACTTCGTTTCAACTATATTATACAAAACTACTCAATCTAAAAACACTAAATACTTATTTAAATAAATAAATAAGTATTTTTTTACATTACAAAATATTGACTCAGGACATACTTATGAAAATTTATTTTGCTACAGGAAAATTCAAATATGTTTTCTCTTTAATATAATTCAAATATTCAATAGTAAATTGCATCGCTTAAAGGAAAACTAATCTGGTTTAATTTACAAATTTATCGTTTACAGAAGAGTAGCAAAGAACTTCAGGAGTAATTTCATTACCGAGAAAAGCAAATAAAATTTTCATTTCTCTAAATATATACGAAAATGATAAGTATTAGATTTATTTTCAAAATTATTATAATATTAAACCATTTTTACCATCCAAATGAATGAGTTTTTCAACAATTATTTTAATTCTGTGAAGAAATTATCACAAAATTAAAATAATTTATCACAAAAATCATATTTTTTTTTATGGAAAAAAACTTATGCTTTATGTTTATCATTAGGTTTATATAAGATATTGATGTATAAAATTTTTCAGAATTGATGAATTAAAGTCTTATTTCTCTTAGGAAGATTGTAGATTTATTTTGTAATTTAATTTAATAAATTTTTAATTTTTTTTTAAATTTACATTTCTCGATATAATTTATACAGTAGAGTACTGTAAGATTTGTACTTCGAATTATTAACGACTATAGACCAAAGATCCAGGAACACCAATCTTACGGTGGAGATTATTTTTAATTTGTGTAATAAATCGAAAGTTTTATCGCTATACTAATTACAAGAAAACTATATAAAAATGTAAGAAAATTAAAAAATATTGATAAAAACATTAAAATACAAACATTATTTTAAAGAAATAATAAAGTTCCTGTTGACAACAAAAAAAAAAAATTACAGGGAGCGATTACCCCTTTGGGTCCGTCCATGTCGTAGAATTTAACTTAAATTCATTTTATAGATCAAGCAAAGCAATTGATTTTAAAAATATATCTTAAAGTTATATTAAAAAATATGTAGATTATCCTTTAATTTATTCAATTTTTAGGTTTAAAATTTTAAATCAATCTATACTTTGTGTAATTTTTATAATATATAGCACTAGATTTTACATTTTTAATTTATAAAATAAAAAAAATTAAGTGGCTTGACGACCTTATAAATCTAAAATAAAAAGTTTTACATAAAAGCCACGGGAACCTTACTTTAAATATTCAAAAACTTAATACTCTTAATTATACCTTAACAATTATTTTTAATGTAACATTATAATTAATAAGAATTTTAATATTAATAATAATAATAAAGAAAAATAAACACTCTATTAAGTATAAAGCTTATAATAAGACTTGAATTTTAATAAAAATGTAATTGAATTTAAATATTATGCTGAAAATTTTGACCTGATATTTAAATTATATTGAACTTTTTTTTATATATAATGGTGGTTTAGAAATAAATTCCTAGACCTAGATTATTATTGAAATATAATAAATAGTAATTAATTTGAAAAATAATAAATTTATAAATTAATTTATAAACTAATAATAAATTTGAAAAAATAAGTTATAATATTGTAAAACTTTTCGAATTTCAACTTTATATTTATTTATAGGATTTATTATTATTATTATTTTAAATAAAAGCAAATTCTTTTGTTGATAAAAGATTTTCATAGTTAATTTTATTTTCAAAACTTTATTTACTGTAGCATTTATTACAACATTTTAATTATTAAAATGTTAATAGGATTATATAAAATTCAGCTTGGATAAAAACATTTTATTATATCAACGTGAGACATACAATAAAAATTGCATTATAGCAAGACAAAGAAATTAAAATATTCATGTTTTCTTTATGTTGAAAGCAAATGATAACGAAGTAAGTAGTTGTAAGCCTTTTAATTCCACATCTTATCACATTCTGATTCATTTTTTAGAAGAATAGATCTTACAAATAGCTTTAGCATTTTATTAATTTGTCGTTTCTCCCGAAAGAATCTAACAGCATTTTATCGTAAATTCAATCAAATTATTTCTTAGGTTAGAGCTGAAGTATTTTGCACAGATAAACCGCTTTTATGGCTGACAGAAATGATTCTGATCGTCTCCACTTGATAATTTCCTCCAGTTTTATAGATCATAAACACGAAAGGACGAATTAACTTGTTCGTTTGGCAACAGAGGCCATTTTCTTCAATCCGGTAGAAATTGGGAGGGGTTACTATGGGCCTCGAATTTTAAGTTTAACTTTCTTTTCTTTATATTTTTTTTACCAAATAATATAGATTTTAATTAACTTCTAGCTGAATCCTTTTCTCCCCCTTTTTTTATAAATATTTTTAAAATCTATTTGTTCAACATAAGCATACTAAAGTTCAAACATTTTAAGATATGCTTAGTCGAAATTCTGATATATGTATAGTTTAAAAATTTAAATTTATCTTCGTTTGTTGTAAGGTATGTATTTTATATTATATGTGGATACGGTTATTCTTAGAAAGAGAAAACCACCTGTCACCATCACGAGTAGAGATTCGCAAAACCTCCCACAAGCATGCCAATAGAAACGTGCCAATACAAAACATCTGGTTGGATGCTATATAGCGAATGAGGACCTTTGACCTCAATCGGGTCAAATTCGTGAACTGAAATAGATCATGTACAAAGGTATATTTGACGATAGTAGAAATGACAAATGATAAGTCATAAACCATCTTGGTTTTGATCATTGGTTCGGGTCAAATTCGAAATACTTTGTAATACATGTCGAGTGAGCTTAGAGAGAACCATTTGCACGCCTTCATAATATTTTGCTGCAAATGAATAATATACATTGAAGACAGGTAACTCGATTTCATTTCATGCATTTTCATAAATCTTAAGTACGGTTCACAGATTTGTCTGCGTACAAGATAGGTGTTATCTTTCTTATAAAAGGTTAACCATTGCGTGTACAGGGGTCAGAGATAAGTAATGTCAGAAACAGAGACCTTCCCATGGCTCGAGGTGTTGCCCGAAATGACAACGGTCTTTGAAATGACTAGGATGATCAAATGAATCTAAAAATCAGAAGGAATCGTTTCGAAATACTTTATTTTGCTTCCAAGGAGAAAGAGAATAAATGACAATAATTATAATAATTTTTATTTTACGATAAATTCATATTAAAATGGAATAAAACTGTTAACTTTTCAGTTTGGTTTTACGACAGTTTTGCCCGGGGAATGTCGTCTTTAAGGTCACAGACGCTATTTAGCCTAAAGCAACGAAACCGTTTAGTCATTAGTTGACATCCAATCTCCTAGATGTGATCTATGTACACCTTAGGCTACCTCTGCCCATTGCCTCTCTATCTCTGTGTATGTGATCTATGGCATACCCGAGGCGAAAAAACAACTACTCCCTTTCATAAAGGTGCGTCAACTCTAAAGACATCATAGTCAAGAATGTTACGGTCACACCATTTAGTCTATTATTTATTTGAAGTCAATTGATATAAAATCCATCATATCAATTTTGGCATTTGATCGATGGTAAAATTTAAGTTTCCACGTAAGCCATACGACGTCATTTTATACCAATATCGTTTATTCTTATAAAAGATGGAAGTTAAGAAATAATATTCCTAATGAAAATATGACAGATTTAATTGAAGTGAAAAAAGAAAAATTAGCCAGCAAGCAGTTGCTATCTTCTATTCGGTGTCTTAATACCAGACATTTTGTGCTGTATCGAGGTAAGCGACTACGCCCAACGATAAAAGACATCGCTTCAATGCTGCGGGGCTTACTACAACAGTCATTAACAAGAATTCAGTTGATCGCATATCTGCCATCGGTATTGACTAAGTGGATTCTTTGGGATTCTGAGGGCAGGCGTGCCGGAGTTTGTAGATGGGTACCATACTATTATAGCTTTTTTTGAACCAGGTGTGAGGAATATGCCGTGCTTCCTCCAACAGCATTTTGTTTTGAATACGCCACACTCCTTGCTACGTGACAAGATTGGACGCAGAGAGATACCGACTACCCACATTAATCTCATATTTTTAGACTGTAAAATAATATCTGGTTTATGTATTATGATCACATTAATATTCTGTCATTCGTCGCTAATGGATTATGCAAATAACTTTTAAATTATTCTTTAGATTTTTCACAAATGAACTTAATTGCACGTTCGTTGGTAAGCGCTCGTATCTAGCTAATAATTTCAAAAATTAATCTTTGGCCCAAAATGTAGTAATGACGTTTCTTAAGTATTTATCCTAATCGATGATTAGACTGCTTATTATTACTAGCATCTGATTGATGCAAATTCGAATAATTTCGAGTTTCAGGATTTTAGATAACCAATGAAGATTATAACATTCTCCAGATACTGATACTGATAATTTTTGTATGGGAAAGTGAGAAGAAGACGAGATTGCGATCGCGATCCGTTTTGCATAAATAATTCCCTGGTAATAATAGGCTCAATGACAAGATTCACTTGAGAAAAGTCCCTCGACTTAAAAAGCGACTACAGATCTTATCTATCTTTTTCAAGGCAGTTAGTTCCATTATAGAGATTTTTATTATGACCTAATTCGAATTTTAAACTTATTTCTTATTTTTATATCATTTTATACCTCGAAATTACAAAAATATTTCAAATATAATCCTATAAATTGGAAAACTGTTACATTGTTACAGACAACACAACATTTGTCAAACAGTGGGTCACGACCTCCCGGGGTTGCGGAGTGTTAGGTAAAATAATTAAAGACGTTTGTAAGGGAGAGGAAGGTGGCAATAATAGAGATAGGCCTAATTCTCAAGGAGGGCTGCGGGATGAAAAGTTTCAGAAACACTACAATAATGGTTGTAACGGCTACAATTTGTAATCCATCTAATCCATCAGATAATGCTACTTTTCAATGATACGGCTGAAAGTGATGAAAACAAACTGATAAGCTTGTATTAAATCGGAATTATTTTACCTTCTTACAAAAGAAGATATTTTTAACTTAAAACATTTTCTAAAGCGGCCCGTCTGTAACTCGTGAAGATCAAATAACTTGGATATTGCCCTAACGTCCATTACTTATCATATTACTGAAAGAAATCGCCCATTTGGCCATAGATTCCATTCAACTGCACGAAAAAGGATCTTTTCTCTATAAAACTGAAGGCAGAAATAGATAAATTTGCTTTAATGGTAAAGTTACAGCAATTGAAAAGTTAAATTAGCTGTCCCGCGTTATATAGAGCATAAATGAGTTTTAAAATATATTATTTTTTATAGTTTTATTAAAAGTTGTTCAACACGGAATTTAATGCAAAATTTTCTCAAGTAAATTTTAAAATTCCGTTTTAGTTAATTAATACTTTTCAAAATAAGTTTTTATTTTGCTTTTATTTTCAGGTTTATCTATCGACTTTGAAAGGACAACGCATTACCAATTCAAAGGCATTACAAATCGGTCGTGCATTGTTGTAAGATACTAGTCGATCCTGTCTGACTCTCTGTCTTTTATTATGTTATACATTGCCTCTCGTAAATAAACACAAGATAATAACAAAATTATATAACCATTTCACAAAAAATTAATATAGAATATCTGGTATAGCGGAGTTATAAAATGCAGTAATAAAAATGCTAAATCTTATTTTTAATTTATAAGTACCTTTTTTAAATTATCCCATTATATAAAAAGAACAAGAAACTTTTATTAAACATAATAATAATAATTCATTTACTAATCATAATTATTGACTTAATACAGCAATATTAGTATGGATTTAGCTTGTAATCTATTGTTAATTATTATAGGCTTTATCATGTATTGAAGAATTTTAATAGAATTTAATACATTATCATTAACAACAGGAATGCGAAGTTATATTTTTTGATTGAAACTTTATAAAATATTTCGCTGTAATGATATAAATCTTATGTTAAAAGCATTAGATCAATCTAAAATGATTTGTTAGTAAACATTTAAATATCATTTTAACATATTTAAGAGTCTTTGTCTATAAATAAGCTGAAAAATATAGTAAATGTACCGTACAGGGTGATCCAAAATCTATTTATTAAGTTTGATGCGTTATTACAACGGAACAATGAAATATAAAACTTTTATTTAAACGTTATTCAAATCAACATTTGAAGACGTAGCGTCCGAAATTTCAATCTCGCCTTCTTCAATCTTACCCAATGTTTGACATTACACTTTGAAGAATGTCTCTCGGAATATTCATTGAATATGAAATCTCTCGAAGGTTTTATATTCAATAGATGACTGGAGTTCCTCGATGTTTTTGAATTAGTTTGGTAAGCTCTAGCTTCGAAATATCTTTCAGAAAAGAACTCTCAGAAATTCAGATCTAGAAAACTTGCAGGCCTATCAATTTCCTCTCATGATCGTTGAAGTTAAAGGAAACACATCATAATATAAATAGCTTTATATTAAATGATATTCGAGTAAATAATGTACTGAAAAACTTTATAGAATATAATATAACTACATGTTAATATGTTATATTGTTTTAATTTCAAATGATAATTCTATAAATGTTAAACATTGACTAGACATAAAATTATATACTCTAAATAAATTTATTTTTGATATAATTTTAATCAATGTATTAAAATAAANTTTTTAAATTATAGTAAAATACATAAAACGTATGAGACACTTGAATAAAACCATATTCATTCGAATTTTAGCGATATTACCAAATAACAAACAAATTTTCTTAAGAAATCGAGCAAAATTAACAATGAACTAATATGTTTTTACTCAACTTAATTACAAAAATTATTAAAATCAGAAATTAAAGGACATTATTTAAACAAAACTAAAACTACGCAACATTTACTCGAGAACTATTTTTGTCTAATAATCTAAATTCTAATTTAAAACGAAATAGTTGGATTAGAGTGAAAGATAATCTTACAAAATAAGGCCTATAATAGTGAACAGTAATATTTAATAAAGAAATATAAAACACGAATATGAAAATAAGCACTAAAATCCAATCGTTAGAGTAACTCAAACACAAATAAGTTATAAGTATTCTCGAATAAAACTATTTAAATTTTTTATACAAATATTTTTATACGTTTTTGAATCGAAAGAATGGAAATAACAGTTTTAAAATAATTCATTTTTATTGTTTATCATCAATCGTATGTTCAATAACATCATTTAATACGCTATAATCTGTAAGACGTCGGAGACGACTCTAAAAACTGAACGTAGTAATTTTATATTACAAAACATCTTAAATAAGTAGTTTACTATAATTTTGATGGAATATTTATCAAAAAGTATGTATTAACTAAAAATGTTTATGTTCGAACGTTTTATTTCAAATGTTAAAGTTAAGTTTGATGACTTTTGTCTGTGAACCTATCGAATTTTTAATATATAATGTATAAATAAGAATATAATGTATGAATAAGAATAATATATAGTAATAATATACATGTGTGTAGATAACTTAATATACAATAATATTCGTAGTTGAAAGGCATTGTTAACTTTACATTGTTACAAGAATTCATATAATTATCAGTCTTGGTAAGATATATATTCATATATCCATTCCATAATGTCGCAACATTCTTATATACGAATATAGGCCTATATAATAATTTCGAATGCTTTTTAATAATAGTCCTTATCAGATAATAAATGCATTGTCTTGGCTTTCGGTTATTTTGAATTCGTAATTATCTTCCATAACACATTTTAAAATATAATTAAATTAAATCAATTGCAGATTATATATTATAATAGAATAAGTGAAAGCATTTTACAAGAAACGATTTTAAAATTTTATTTTATTATTAAATTTGCTTGGAATAATTAGTATAAATTAATTCAGAAGCTGAAATAACAAGTAAAACTGCTTGTGTTAAACTATTTCGAACGTATAAGCTTTATGTTATTCTACAGGAAAGGTTTAATTCGTTATTTCTTTAGCATATATATATATATATATATATATATAATATTATAAATATATTTGTTGTATATGTATAATACATATACATAAAGATATATTTAATATATAACTATTTTTATGTGGTGTACACGACCAGAAACATTTATAGAATATGTTTAATCAAATATTCTATTTGAATGTTTACAGATTATTTGAAGTCCGGTGAAATCTTGATTCATCATAGAAAATGTTAAAGCTTTTATATAATTGTTCTATTAAATTTTCTAATTATTTGCTATAGATATGAGAAAAATATAATTTAAATTTTGGCCGTTGGAGAACAATTTGAATATAAAAATATTGTAAGAAAAATTCGATCAGGCACGATAACTAACTTATATACTGAATAAGTTTTAAATGGAAACTCTGTAAAATTAAATTTTATTTAATCTCTACATCCCTTCAATACTAAATCAATATAGCCTTTTATAAAAAGAACTCAATCAACATAGTAATTTAGATGAGAATCGTCATAAGTATGACTCATGAAAGCACTTCGTAAATAATCATGTAAAAGTAAATTCAAGAAGTAAATATATGTAAATTTACTATGTAAATTTGCATATATTTAATTAATAAAAAGATAAAAACACGTGAATAAAACACTCCAATACTATTTTAATAAGCCAATAATTTAACAAGCATCATAACGAAAAATTATAGGAGATAAAGATTTACATTTTTAAAACAATAGATGTACAGTTTACAAGTTTAAACTGCTGTATTTTAAAGAGGGAAGAGTATTGTTTCCTTTTTAAAAAAATAATATATAATATGTTCATATTATTTAGTTTATATTTTAATTTAAATTAATTATATTAAAAACAACGAGAGATTCCGGATCTAACATCATTTACTGTACCTCTCTTTACGATTTCAGACCAATTAAAGGTTATTTGCGATCTTTAATGCATGCGTATAATCTATAGCGATTCTTTTTATTCTAGGATATTAAATTTTAATTACAGCAGTTCAAAATAAAAATAATTTCTTACATATTTATGATTTTATTAAAAAGTCCACAAGTTTATCTAGTCATTTCTATTTATATATAAAAATATACCGATTATACCGATTAATATATAGACTACTGTTTGTTACTTTAAACATTTTATGAAATATTTTATAGACTTAACATAAATTATTATAGATACGTTTAGAAATTCATATAGATTTACGTTAAGTCTATAAAGGATTTGATGAGTAATTAATAAGATATCGATAGGGTAATTATGCTGCATTATCCAATAATAACGTTTTAAATAAACTTTACAGATAAATATAAATTAATAATTCTTATTAAAAGATTTTATACATTAATTAATATTCCAAGACGATAATTATAATTAAGTTCAGAAAACACCAACTTAGTGTAAAAGTGTCTTTACGATTCATCCCCAAGGTACAAAAGCGGTGAGATGTGAAAGGAGCGAAGAATATTAATAACTTAAACTAGGCTATATTGAATTTATCGACTCTGTTTATTTTGTATAGAATATAATTATATAATCATAATTTCGAACAAAATGTAGGAAATATGATAATCTTTAATTAATTTATCTAACAGTTTATATTTCATTTTAAAGTATTCTTTTTGAGTAGATTCTTCGAACAAATGAAGGAGGAAAGATAGAATTTTAAACAGAATACAATCAAATTTAGAAGTTTAAAAGTTGTATTATTTTATACCAGGAATAACTTGTGTTTTATTATAATAAATAAGAATTAAAAATTGAATATTTATGAAAATTTCATTAAAATTTTTATGTTAATAAATTGTTTTAAAATTTCTTAACCGCTAAAATAACTGTATTTAATTGCACTTCTGAAAAGTTCGAGTTTAACTAACAAATTAATTAAAAATTATTTTTCAGTAAATTTATTCATTTAAATAACAAAACAAAAACATATTACCATAATTTAACATACTGCATACTACATTAAATAAACTTTTTATCATATTCAAATGTTAAAAACATTTTTATTTGCTTACAAAATATGAATAAATAAAACACTAATACTCTTTTTTATAATTAAAAAAATACTAAATATTTTAAAATTATTAAATATTAATAAAATATAATTTTCAGAATAGTAAAAATATGCACGAAACAATATTACTTATCTAACATCGTAATATTTAGTAAATTTGCATTTATCAAATTCAAGTTATACGACCGTGAATATTTTGTATAAGCCTTAAGCTTCATTTTTGAATACAATAGATCTCTAGATTATAACAATTATAATAACTCTGTTCTAATGTATATGTATTGATGGTTTGATTTCATAACAGAAATTTTATTGGAAACTCGAAATGTAACGTTTATATTTAAAATAAACAGTTCCTTGACCTTAATCGCTTCTTTGAATCGCTTACATTAATTTATTCATTTTAATGGATTAGATAATATTTAAATATATTAATATTTAATTTTGTTTAAATTATTTACTGTAAAGTCTAAAACTAAAGTTATAAGTAAATTAATTCAGTTAAATTCCTTTGCGAAACATTGCAACTTATGAAGTATATTTTTTAACCTTTACTCGCTCCCTGTCCGAATGAACAGAGTTCTGACGATCCGGAGTTAAAAACAAGCGAATTAATATAAATAATATTAATTTATAATAATAAATTAAAAGGCTTGCTAACTATCGGAATATAAAAATCAATAAAAAAAGGAACTTACTTTATATTATAGTTTCTTAGCACTTTCTAATTATTTTGATGAATGAAATTTAGATAAATTTATATTCGCTTATAATGTTTAGAGGTTATTTACATTAATATTTTTAGTAAAAATTAACTTGTTTTTGAAATTTAAATAAATTTCTAAAAAGTTTTCGAATATTTTTCACTAATATTGACTACCTTTTTATAATTAAGATAATAACTTTAGAAATAATTCTGTAACTAAATAAATTTTAGTTTTACAAAATAAATTATGTAAAATTTCATAAGTTAAATTACAAGCTGCTTTCTTTATGCTACTGCATAAAATAAACGATAATTTGCGGCATTTATTAGGTTTGACTTCTTTCTGAAAAATGGGTTTAAAATATCTAAAAACACTGTTTTATATGTAACTTAATAGTATAGTAATAATAAACCGGTGTAAAGGTTCATAATAATGTTATGTTTGATTTATTAATTCAAGTTGATAATTCAAGTACATAAATAATAAATTTATTTTTATTAATGTAAAGTTAATGATTTGAAATTTAAAAGTTTCAATCTATTAAGAATTATGAACTCGTACATATAACTTTAAATCAAAACATTTCTTTTTTCTTCTTTTTCAAATCTTCCTTCTAATGCTATGTAGTTAATTATTTACATGTTTTCTCCCCTATTTAACTTTAAAAAATATTGCATAAACCTTACAGCTTACACTTAATCAAAATATTAAAGTACTACACGCGTTACTAAATTATTTATCTCTAAACTTAATAAGTTCTATACTCAAATGACCTTTTTTCTCATAAAATGCTTGAAGTTTTACTCCTTTTTATAATTATAAAGGGTCTTGGTGAAATAGATAATTGTATAATTCAAAAACAATAAAGTTAACCAGATTTATTGATTACTATATAACATTTTTTATAAAATGTAAAAATGTTTCGGCACTAAATATAAAGTGTCTACTTGTTTCAAGTGAAGTTAATAAACATCTAAAAGAAAATGAAAAGAAGTTTAGTTATTATAAACGTATATAGGGTTATAAAACTTGTTAAATACTCTTTATTCATTATGCCACTTTGAAATACTTTCGACTTCATTATCGGAGAATTTATTCCGATTATCATACTATTTTCCTATGCATAAAACTGGATAAGTTAATTAATTCGCTTAGAAAGAGAGAAAGTAAAAATGTTTGAATTTATATTTACATTTAAGGTTTTCGATAACAATAGATTTACATGATTTATTGTAAAACTTATATTTGTAATTTAAAATTTAAAAGGTATATTGTAATATAAAATTAAACTCGCATTAGATATACATATAATTATTTGCACGTTCACTCATCCTGTATATAATTAAAATCTTACTTAATATTATTATTTTATAAGATATTTTTATTGTATAAATACGCGTAAAGTTAATATAATGGTGACAGTTCCATTTTATACAAGATGAGACACTATAAAGCTCAAGTAAACGTGTTTAAAATGAAATTGACAAATCTCAAATATTTGTAATAGGCCATATAATTACTATAATTCTTAAATATATAAATATCAGTAAGAATAATTATGTAAAATCTAGGCCTACAATTTAACGATAATTAGGCCTATAAATTTTAATTAATTTTAATCTTCTTGAAATCTTAATAATATTTAAGACGTTCCTACAAAAATTGTCAAATACGTACGCCTATTAAAGTTTTATTGGCTTATATTAAGTAATAATAAATGCTATTTAATAAATTATTATTTTTTAAGATTAACTTATGATTATGGATTTTTAATTTATAAGTACCTTTTTTAAATTATCCCATTATATAAAAAGAACAAGAAACTTTTATTAAACATAATAATAATAATTCATTTACTAATCATAATTATTGACTTAATACAGCAATATTAGTATGGATTTAGCTTGTAATCTATTGTTAATTATTATAGGCTTTATCATGTATTGAAGAATTTTAATAGAATTTAATACATTATCATTAACAACAGGAATGCGAAGTTATATTTTTTGATTGAAACTTTATAAAATATTTCGCTGTAATGATATAAATCTTATGTTAAAAGCATTAGATCAATCTAAAATGATTTGTTAGTAAACATTTAAATATCATTTTAACATATTTAAGAGTCTTTGTCTATAAATAAGCTGAAAAATATAGTAAATGTACCGTACAGGGTGATCCAAAATCTATTTATTAAGTTTGATGCGTTATTACAACGGAACAATGAAATATAAAACTTTTATTTAAACGTTATTCAAATCAACATTTGAAGACGTAGCGTCCGAAATTTCAATCTCGCCTTCTTCAATCTTACCCAATGTTTGACATTACACTTTGAAGAATGTCTCTCGGAATATTCATTGAATATGAAATCTCTCGAAGGTTTTATATTCAATAGATGACTGGAGTTCCTCGATGTTTTTGAATTAGTTTGGTAAGCTCTAGCTTCGAAATATCTTTCAGAAAAGAACTCTCAGAAATTCAGATCTAGAAAACTTGCAGGCCTATCAATTTCCTCTCATGATCGTTGAAGTTAAAGGAAACACATCATAATATAAATAGCTTTATATTAAATGATATTCGAGTAAATAATGTACTGAAAAACTTTATAGAATATAATATAACTACATGTTAATATGTTATATTGTTTTAATTTCAAATGATAATTCTATAAATGTTAAACATTGACTAGACATAAAATTATATACTCTAAATAAATTTATTTTTGATATAATTTTAATCAATGTATTAAAATAAAGAAAATAAATTTACTTATATAATTTTATGAATAACAATTTTAACAATGATAGTTATTATTCGTAAAATTATATCTCCTGTTACAAATTTAGTTATAAATGACAAAAATTAAAGTAAAAGAAACGATATTTAAGTAAAATTTTTAAAAAATTTTATTTGAGAATACTGTAAATCAAAAAAGATATAGACTATATTAATCGTTTTATTCAAAATACTTTACAGGAAAAGTTTTATTTATTTGTAAATTATTTATATGATTAAAATTTAAAATTTTATTTTATTTATTAAGCAATTACTTCAAATTAAAATATATATTCCTACTCAAAATATTTAAATTGTTTTATTCAAAAAATATATTTGTATTAAATTTATCAAAATAATATTTTAAATATGAAAATAATAATCTAAGTGTTTTCAAAATATGAAATCGAAATATTGTGTGAAAAACATTTATTTTAAAAAATAAATATAAGAATTTTTAGAATGTACTTTAACACTTTTCACTTGATTTTATTTATTTTTGTTTCATTCAAATTATCTGTAATTACGTATTAATCAAATAATTTTATACTGTATATAAAATTATTCTATGAATATCAAAAAAATTAAATCGTACGATAAATAATTTTATTAAAAACTCAAAAGAGAAGGTGAGAATATTTTTAAAGTTATTATAGATTTATTTTTATATACAATTTGTAAAATGTAAAAATCAAATTCACCTTAATTCCAAAAACTAATCACATATAAAGTGATTATTATAATATCAAAAACGCTTTGTAACAATTTAATTTTTAATTTTTCTACATATTATTTTACATAAAAATATCTCTATGGTTAATTCCTATTTACATAATGCTTTATCTCCTTTATACAGTTTAAATAAATATTTTAATACATTTTAATACGTAAAAAAATAATAATTTATGTATACTGTTAGTTTGCTTTAAAGCAATATTTTAAAACCACGAAAATTCTTAATTATTTCAGTTATTATTTATTATTCACTATTAAACATTTTATACATTGTTAAAACCTTAATATACACATTTCTTTAAAGAATAAAATTTGTTATATTTAAATTTTATTGGATTATTTTAATAGGGATTCAAAAACAATAACAAATTTAATGTCATTATTCCATTAAATTTAAATACTACATTGTTAAGAGTTAATTTTTATTATAAGCATAAAATAGACTTAATTAACTATTAATTTACGTGTATATTTTATAATAAGCATTATCAATTTATACTTAAAAATGAAATCTTTAAGAGTCAACAATATGAAGTAGGAAATCATTTCTCATTATTTCTATAACAGCATTATGAATTTATAAATGTTAAATGTAACATTTCTATAAAAATATTTTAATAATCTTATAAAATTGTCTAATTATAGACATTATGCCATCATCTAAGTGACATTTCTAACTTGAACTTAACTATTTTAAATTAGTTATCTGATCATTGTTCTTGTAAAGTTCACTTTTAAACGGTACGATTTAATGTAGTAATTGATATTTCTTATTATAATTTCTAATTTAAATACCAGGCGTTAAATTACCATTTTTTGTTTTTATTTTGCAAATTTATAAAGCGTTTAGTTTGTAACGTTAGAACGGCAATAAACAAAATATTACTAGAAACTTTTGAACATAGATTTTTATTATTAATGCCCGTTTCCTCAATTATTCCTCCTTAAGAAATTAGTTAAGATAAAGCGTGTTTTTCACAGATTAATTTGATAAAATGTATTTTGTTAGAATGTATAATATAGAAAGTTTTATTTACATTATAACGACTATTAAAATGTAAGTTATATTGTAGTTAGAGATAAAATTAAGATAAGTGTTGGTCGGAAATCCTGTTAGAATATCATCATAGCTTTAATGAAAGATAAAAAAATATGTAAATATAATGCACAAATAGTTGAATTTTGGAATTTCTAACATTATCTCTAACAATCAAAATGCTTATTGCTAGCATTGATAAAAGTCTAATTTAAGCAGTTTCGCTGCACTGGAACCACGTCCGAAAATTTTGCATTCCCTGTAGTGATGATCATACCGCAGGCCGACTATACTCATTAACATACTAGATATCTGGTTTCAGCTGGTACTATGTCATTCTGTAGACAGCTGAACTAAATTATCACTGCTCAGCATGTATGATTGCAGAATTAGAATTAGATTTCTGTGGTGTTGTCTGATTGTATAACGATTATCTCCCAGCTCGATCTTTCAACCACAGACAAACCAACCACTTCGTCTTCGTCAGACTATCTTTTAACTTTTCTTCGATTCGATTGTCATTGTGCAACTTCACGCCAAACTATTTTGGTAATTTAGAGCTTAAGAAAGGTCAGCTGTCTTATTCTCTTGGGATTGTTAGACATAAATTAAGCTAATGTGCAAAAGTTGATACTCTTCATAAATATTATTACACTTAAACCATCATTGGAGATTATTTATGTGACTAAAGTGTAACATCTGAACTTTAAATTTAACACATATCAGCGGCTTGAACTTGTTTATTTATTTAATAATTCTCATGTGACGTTTCTCATTTAAATCATTAATATTTCTTATTATCCCTGTCTGAATGGAGTACAATTCATTAACTACGTTTAAGATAAAGCTGTAGATGTGCAGATATCACTTTCAATTTTGAAATTTAATTTTATTTATTTTTGCTTGGTCAAATGATAAAAAGATAAATAAAAGTTGCTTGTTTATCTGTTTATCAGATGATTATTATTGGAATAAATAGACAAATCCTCTTCTTTTTTCAAATATAAAAAATGATGGATACAGGATAACTCTAAGCCTAACTCTTGGAGGTAAATTAGTGTATTACCATTTCAAAGATGAACCGGTCTGTGGTACCACGACTGCTTCTGCCATCCATCGATCATAGACTGCTCCTTCGGCCTCAAGAGGGACAACAGAGAAGGTAGTTGAACCCCAACCGCTGTCTAACTGTGGGAGGGGTGAGCCATTTTGTTAACCCCCACTCAATTTGTTTTCTCTTCATTTAGAAATATAATATTGTTTCCATATCTCTAAAATCACCAACAAGTTAAATCTATATTTTCTTAAAATCTGAAACTAACTAATCGACGACAGCAGCACGACACACACAATTGATTTATTGTTCTGATAACAGTTAATTGTCTAACTGTGTGACAAGTATGCTGACTAATTGTTCGGATGATTGACAAATCTTATTGCAAATCAGATAGAATATTGGTAATTATTTTAATTTATTTTAATAATTAATTTGTGAATTCTATTAGTTATTCACAATGTAATATAAACTGCCTATTAATAAATATATAGAGAACTCGTAAGATAAAAAGAGACTTAGACTATTGTTGAAACTGAATAACATTAATTTCCATTAGAAAAATTTTTTTATATTTTATTTTCTCTTTAAAAACGTTTTATATGCTGTAAATTTGTTACAAAAATTATTTCGAATTTTAAAAATATAACGTAAAAATGATATGTTTTTACAAGAAACTCATCTAGAATTTAAATGGCAGAATTAATCTGTAATTATAAACAGACTTTTATTTTTATAATTTTGTAACGGATCTAAACTCGATCTTGTCAAATGCAAAAAACTTTTCTATTGAAAAAACTATCCAATGTATTTATATAAATCACGAGAGAAGAAAAAAGTCTGATACTTTTTATAATTTTAGAAATGAATTTACAAAATAAAATTAATGAATTTTTAATGTGGCATTAATTTATATTTTAGAAGAGTTAAAAAATCATAAAAAATAAAACTTTTTACAGATCTAATCTTAAAATTTTAATAAATAATTTTAGCTCTTGGAGATTTTTTGCACTTTATCTTACAGTATGAAAAAATAAAATCGTATTATCAAATGTAATTTATTTAAAAAAATTTAAATCTACATATAATTTTTTAAATGTAGATATTTTTTGTAATGTANCTAACATCGTAATATTTAGTAAATTTGCATTTATCAAATTCAAGTTATACGACCGTGAATATTTTGTATAAGCCTTAAGCTTCATTTTTGAATACAATAGATCTCTAGATTATAACAATTATAATAACTCTGTTCTAATGTATATGTATTGATGGTTTGATTTCATAACAGAAATTTTATTGGAAACTCGAAATGTAACGTTTATATTTAAAATAAACAGTTCCTTGACCTTAATCGCTTCTTTGAATCGCTTACATTAATTTATTCATTTTAATGGATTAGATAATATTTAAATATATTAATATTTAATTTTGTTTAAATTATTTACTGTAAAGTCTAAAACTAAAGTTATAAGTAAATTAATTCAGTTAAATTCCTTTGCGAAACATTGCAACTTATGAAGTATATTTTTTAACCTTTACTCGCTCCCTGTCCGAATGAACAGAGTTCTGACGATCCGGAGTTAAAAACAAGCGAATTAATATAAATAATATTAATTTATAATAATAAATTAAAAGGCTTGCTAACTATCGGAATATAAAAATCAATAAAAAAAGGAACTTACTTTATATTATAGTTTCTTAGCACTTTCTAATTATTTTGATGAATGAAATTTAGATAAATTTATATTCGCTTATAATGTTTAGAGGTTATTTACATTAATATTTTTAGTAAAAATTAACTTGTTTTTGAAATTTAAATAAATTTCTAAAAAGTTTTCGAATATTTTTCACTAATATTGACTACCTTTTTATAATTAAGATAATAACTTTAGAAATAATTCTGTAACTAAATAAATTTTAGTTTTACAAAATAAATTATGTAAAATTTCATAAGTTAAATTACAAGCTGCTTTCTTTATGCTACTGCATAAAATAAACGATAATTTGCGGCATTTATTAGGTTTGACTTCTTTCTGAAAAATGGGTTTAAAATATCTAAAAACACTGTTTTATATGTAACTTAATAGTATAGTAATAATAAACCGGTGTAAAGGTTCATAATAATGTTATGTTTGATTTATTAATTCAAGTTGATAATTCAAGTACATAAATAATAAATTTATTTTTATTAATGTAAAGTTAATGATTTGAAATTTAAAAGTTTCAATCTATTAAGAATTATGAACTCGTACATATAACTTTAAATCAAAACATTTCTTTTTTCTTCTTTTTCAAATCTTCCTTCTAATGCTATGTAGTTAATTATTTACATGTTTTCTCCCCTATTTAACTTTAAAAAATATTGCATAAACCTTACAGCTTACACTTAATCAAAATATTAAAGTACTACACGCGTTACTAAATTATTTATCTCTAAACTTAATAAGTTCTATACTCAAATGACCTTTTTTCTCATAAAATGCTTGAAGTTTTACTCCTTTTTATAATTATAAAGGGTCTTGGTGAAATAGATAATTGTATAATTCAAAAACAATAAAGTTAACCAGATTTATTGATTACTATATAACATTTTTTATAAAATGTAAAAATGTTTCGGCACTAAATATAAAGTGTCTACTTGTTTCAAGTGAAGTTAATAAACATCTAAAAGAAAATGAAAAGAAGTTTAGTTATTATAAACGTATATAGGGTTATAAAACTTGTTAAATACTCTTTATTCATTATGCCACTTTGAAATACTTTCGACTTCATTATCGGAGAATTTATTCCGATTATCATACTATTTTCCTATGCATAAAACTGGATAAGTTAATTAATTCGCTTAGAAAGAGAGAAAGTAAAAATGTTTGAATTTATATTTACATTTAAGGTTTTCGATAACAATAGATTTACATGATTTATTGTAAAACTTATATTTGTAATTTAAAATTTAAAAGGTATATTGTAATATAAAATTAAACTCGCATTAGATATACATATAATTATTTGCACGTTCACTCATCCTGTATATAATTAAAATCTTACTTAATATTATTATTTTATAAGATATTTTTATTGTATAAATACGCGTAAAGTTAATATAATGGTGACAGTTCCATTTTATACAAGATGAGACACTATAAAGCTCAAGTAAACGTGTTTAAAATGAAATTGACAAATCTCAAATATTTGTAATAGGCCATATAATTACTANAAATAATTCTGTAACTAAATAAATTTTAGTTTTACAAAATAAATTATGTAAAATTTCATAAGTTAAATTACAAGCTGCTTTCTTTATGCTACTGCATAAAATAAACGATAATTTGCGGCATTTATTAGGTTTGACTTCTTTCTGAAAAATGGGTTTAAAATATCTAAAAACACTGTTTTATATGTAACTTAATAGTATAGTAATAATAAACCGGTGTAAAGGTTCATAATAATGTTATGTTTGATTTATTAATTCAAGTTGATAATTCAAGTACATAAATAATAAATTTATTTTTATTAATGTAAAGTTAATGATTTGAAATTTAAAAGTTTCAATCTATTAAGAATTATGAACTCGTACATATAACTTTAAATCAAAACATTTCTTTTTTCTTCTTTTTCAAATCTTCCTTCTAATGCTATGTAGTTAATTATTTACATGTTTTCTCCCCTATTTAACTTTAAAAAATATTGCATAAACCTTACAGCTTACACTTAATCAAAATATTAAAGTACTACACGCGTTACTAAATTATTTATCTCTAAACTTAATAAGTTCTATACTCAAATGACCTTTTTTCTCATAAAATGCTTGAAGTTTTACTCCTTTTTATAATTATAAAGGGTCTTAGTGAAATAGATAATTGTATAATTCAAAAACAATAAAGTTAACCAGATTTATTGATTACTATATAACATTTTTTATAAAATGTAAAAATGTTTTGGCACTAAATATAAAGTGTCTACTTGTTTCAAGTGAAGTTAATAAACATCTAAAAGAAAATGAAAAGAAGTTTAGTTATTATAAACGTATATAGGGTTATAAAACTTGTTAAATACTCTTTATTCATTATGCCACTTTGAAATACTTTCGACTTCATTATCGGAGAATTTATTCCGATTATCATACTATTTTCCTATGCATAAAACTGGATAAGTTAATTAATTCGCTTAGAAAGAGAGAAAGTAAAAATGTTTGAATTTATATTTACATTTAAGGTTTTCGATAACAATAGATTTACATGATTTATTGTAAAACTTATATTTGTAATTTAAAATTTAAAAGGTATATTGTAATATAAAATTAAACTCGCATTAGATATACATATAATTATTTGCACGTTCACTCATCCTGTATATAATTAAAATCTTACTTAATATTATTATTTTATAAGATATTTTTATTGTATAAATACGCGTAAAGTTAATATAATGGTGACAGTTCCATTTTATACAAGATGAGACACTATAAAGCTCAAGTAAACGTGTTTAAAATGAAATTGACAAATCTCAAATATTTGTAATAGGCCATATAATTACTATAATTCTTAAATATATAAATATCAGTAAGAATAATTATGTAAAATCTAGGCCTACAATTTAACGATAATTAGGCCTATAAATTTTAATTAATTTTAATCTTCTTGAAATCTTAATAATATTTAAGACGTTCCTACAAAAATTGTCAAATACGTACGCCTATTAAAGTTTTATTGGCTTATATTAAGTAATAATAAATGCTATTTAATAAATTATTATTTTTTAAGATTAACTTATGATTATGGATTTTTAATTTATAAGTACCTTTTTTAAATTATCCCATTATATAAAAAGAACAAGAAACTTTTATTAAACATAATAATAATAATTCATTTACTAATCATAATTATTGACTTAATACAGCAATATTAGTATGGATTTAGCTTGTAATCTATTGTTAATTATTATAGGCTTTATCATGTATTGAAGAATTTTAATAGAATTTAATACATTATCATTAACAACAGGAATGCGAAGTTATATTTTTTGATTGAAACTTTATAAAATATTTCGCTGTAATGATATAAATCTTATGTTAAAAGCATTAGATCAATCTAAAATGATTTGTTAGTAAACATTTAAATATCATTTTAACATATTTAAGAGTCTTTGTCTATAAATAAGCTGAAAAATATAGTAAATGTACCGTACAGGGTGATCCAAAATCTATTTATTAAGTTTGATGCGTTATTACAACGGAACAATGAAATATAAAACTTTTATTTAAACGTTATTCAAATCAACATTTGAAGACGTAGCGTCCGAAATTTCAATCTCGCCTTCTTCAATCTTACCCAATGTTTGACATTACACTTTGAAGAATGTCTCTCGGAATATTCATTGAATATGAAATCTCTCGAAGGTTTTATATTCAATAGATGACTGGAGTTCCTCGATGTTTTTGAATTAGTTTGGTAAGCTCTAGCTTCGAAATATCTTTCAGAAAAGAACTCTCAGAAATTCAGATCTAGAAAACTTGCAGGCCTATCAATTTCCTCTCATGATCGTTGAAGTTAAAGGAAACACATCATAATATAAATAGCTTTATATTAAATGATATTCGAGTAAATAATGTACTGAAAAACTTTATAGAATATAATATAACTACATGTTAATATGTTATATTGTTTTAATTTCAAATGATAATTCTATAAATGTTAAACATTGACTAGACATAAAATTATATACTCTAAATAAATTTATTTTTGATATAATTTTAATCAATGTATTAAAATAAAGAAAATAAATTTACTTATATAATTTTATGAATAACAATTTTAACAATGATAGTTATTATTCGTAAAATTATATCTCCTGTTACAAATTTAGTTATAAATGACAAAAATTAAAGTAAAAGAAACGATATTTAAGTAAAATTTTTAAAAAATTTTATTTGAGAATACTGTAAATCAAAAAAGATATAGACTATATTAATCGTTTTATTCAAAATACTTTACAGGAAAAGTTTTATTTATTTGTAAATTATTTATATGATTAAAATTTAAAATTTTATTTTATTTATTAAGCAATTACTTCAAATTAAAATATATATTCCTACTCAAAATATTTAAATTGTTTTATTCAAAAAATATATTTGTATTAAATTTATCAAAATAATATTTTAAATATGAAAATAATAATCTAAGTGTTTTCAAAATATGAAATCGAAATATTGTGTGAAAAACATTTATTTTAAAAAATAAATATAAGAATTTTTAGAATGTACTTTAACACTTTTCACTTGATTTTATTTATTTTTGTTTCATTCAAATTATCTGTAATTACGTATTAATCAAATAATTTTATACTGTATATAAAATTATTCTATGAATATCAAAAAAATTAAATCGTACGATAAATAATTTTATTAAAAACTCAAAAGAGAAGGTGAGAATATTTTTAAAGTTATTATAGATTTATTTTTATATACAATTTGTAAAATGTAAAAATCAAATTCACCTTAATTCCAAAAACTAATCACATATAAAGTGATTATTATAATATCAAAAACGCTTTGTAACAATTTAATTTTTAATTTTTCTACATATTATTTTACATAAAAATATCTCTATGGTTAATTCCTATTTACATAATGCTTTATCTCCTTTATACAGTTTAAATAAATATTTTAATACATTTTAATACGTAAAAAAATAATAATTTATGTATACTGTTAGTTTGCTTTAAAGCAATATTTTAAAACCACGAAAATTCTTAATTATTTCAGTTATTATTTATTATTCACTATTAAACATTTTATACATTGTTAAAACCTTAATATACACATTTCTTTAAAGAATAAAATTTGTTATATTTAAATTTTATTGGATTATTTTAATAGGGATTCAAAAACAATAACAAATTTAATGTCATTATTCCATTAAATTTAAATACTACATTGTTAAGAGTTAATTTTTATTATAAGCATAAAATAGACTTAATTAACTATTAATTTACGTGTATATTTTATAATAAGCATTATCAATTTATACTTAAAAATGAAATCTTTAAGAGTCAACAATATGAAGTAGGAAATCATTTCTCATTATTTCTATAACAGCATTATGAATTTATAAATGTTAAATGTAACATTTCTATAAAAATATTTTAATAATCTTATAAAATTGTCTAATTATAGACATTATGCCATCATCTAAGTGACATTTCTAACTTGAACTTAACTATTTTAAATTAGTTATCTGATCATTGTTCTTGTAAAGTTCACTTTTAAACGGTACGATTTAATGTAGTAATTGATATTTCTTATTATAATTTCTAATTTAAATACCAGGCGTTAAATTACTATTTTTTGTTTTTATTTTGCAAATTTATAAAGCGTTTAGTTTGTAACGTTAGAACGGCAATAAACAAAATATTACTAGAAACTTTTAAACATAGATTTTTATTATTAATGCCCGTTTCCTCAATTATTCCTCCTTAAGAAATTAGTTAAGATAAAGCGTGTTTTTCACAGATTAATTTGATAAAATGTATTTTGTTAGAATGTATAATATAGAAAGTTTTATTTACATTATAACGACTATTAAAATGTAAGTTATATTGTAGTTAGAGATAAAATTAAGATAAGTGTTGGTCGGAAATCCTGTTAGAATATCATCATAGCTTTAATGAAAGATAAAAAAATATGTAAATATAATGCACAAATAGTTGAATTTTGGAATTTCTAACATTATCTCTAACAATCAAAATGCTTATTGCTAGCATTGATAAAAGTCTAATTTAAGCAGTTTCGCTGCACTGGAACCACGTCCGAAAATTTTGCATTCCCTGTAGTGATGATCATACCGCAGGCCGACTATACTCATTAACATACTAGATATCTGGTTTCAGCTGGTACTATGTCATTCTGTAGACAGCTGAACTAAATTATCACTGCTCAGCATGTATGATTGCAGAATTAGAATTAGATTTCTGTGGTGTTGTCTGATTGTATAACGATTATCTCCCAGCTCGATCTTTCAACCACAGACAAACCAACCACTTCGTCTTCGTCAGACTATCTTTTAACTTTTCTTCGATTCGATTGTCATTGTGCAACTTCACGCCAAACTATTTTGGTAATTTAGAGCTTAAGAAAGGTCAGCTGTCTTATTCTCTTGGGATTGTTAGACATAAATTAAGCTAATGTGCAAAAGTTGATACTCTTCATAAATATTATTACACTTAAACCATCATTGGAGATTATTTATGTGACTAAAGTGTAACATCTGAACTTTAAATTTAACACATATCAGCGGCTTGAACTTGTTTATTTATTTAATAATTCTCATGTGACGTTTCTCATTTAAATCATTAATATTTCTTATTATCCCTGTCTGAATGGAGTACAATTCATTAACTACGTTTAAGATAAAGCTGTAGATGTGCAGATATCACTTTCAATTTTGAAATTTAATTTTATTTATTTTTGCTTGGTCAAATGATAAAAAGATAAATAAAAGTTGCTTGTTTATCTGTTTATCAGATGATTATTATTGGAATAAATAGACAAATCCTCTTCTTTTTTCAAATATAAAAAATGATGGATACAGGATAACTCTAAGCCTAACTCTTGGAGGTAAATTAGTGTATTACCATTTCAAAGATGAACCGGTCTGTGGTACCACGACTGCTTCTGCCATCCATCGATCATAGACTGCTCCTTCGGCCTCAAGAGGGACAACAGAGAAGGTAGTTGAACCCCAACCGCTGTCTAACTGTGGGAGGGGTGAGCCATTTTGTTAACCCCCACTCAATTTGTTTTCTCTTCATTTAGAAATATAATATTGTTTCCATATCTCTAAAATCACCAACAAGTTAAATCTATATTTTCTTAAAATCTGAAACTAACTAATCGACGACAGCAGCACGACACACACAATTGATTTATTGTTCTGATAACAGTTAATTGTCTAACTGTGTGACAAGTATGCTGACTAATTGTTCGGATGATTGACAAATCTTATTGCAAATCAGATAGAATATTGGTAATTATTTTAATTTATTTTAATAATTAATTTGTGAATTCTATTAGTTATTCACAATGTAATATAAACTGCCTATTAATAAATATATAGAGAACTCGTAAGATAAAAAGAGACTTAGACTATTGTTGAAACTGAATAACATTAATTTCCATTAGAAAAATTTTTTTATATTTTATTTTCTCTTTAAAAACGTTTTATATGCTGTAAATTTGTTACAAAAATTATTTCGAATTTTAAAAATATAACGTAAAAATGATATGTTTTTACAAGAAACTCATCTAGAATTTAAATGGCAGAATTAATCTGTAATTATAAACAGACTTTTATTTTTATAATTTTGTAACGGATCTAAACTCGATCTTGTCAAATGCAAAAAACTTTTCTATTGAAAAAACTATCCAATGTATTTATATAAATCACGAGAGAAGAAAAAAGTCTGATACTTTTTATAATTTTAGAAATGAATTTACAAAATAAAATTAATGAATTTTTAATGTGGCATTAATTTATATTTTAGAAGAGTTAAAAAATCATAAAAAATAAAACTTTTTACAGATCTAATCTTAAAATTTTAATAAATAATTTTAGCTCTTGGAGATTTTTTGCACTTTATCTTACAGTATGAAAAAATAAAATCGTATTATCAAATGTAATTTATTTAAAAAAATTTAAATCTACATATAATTTTTTAAATGTAGATATTTTTTGTAATGTATAAATAAATTAATGATATTTTTAAATATTATTATTAAATATATTCTAAATCTGTTAAATTCTGTATCTAAGTATATACATCTATAAAGAAATTGGTTTCGACTAAATTTCATTAATTGTAAAATATATTCATGATGTGACTTGAAAGTAATTAAAATAGCCTTTAAACTGAACTTACCTTAGTTTTGGAAGTTTTTGAACGAGAACCAATTCTGTATCTAAGTATATACATCTATAAAGAAATTGGTTTCGACTAAATTTCATTAATTGTAAAATATATTCATGATGTGACTTGAAAGTAATTAAAATAGCCTTTAAACTGAACTTACCTTAGTTTTGGAAGTTTTTGAACGAGAACCAATGATTTCGACTGCATAAATTTCAAGTTCAAATACGTCAAATTGTCCTTCACTTTCCAATACTTGAGTGGTAGAGACGATCCCTGTTCGGCGATCAACATTAAAGATTTTTCTATAACTTAACCCTTTGACATTTATTGAAGTCAAATAATAATTAACAGAAATATGATTGCCTTGAGCCTTTACCGCTAAAACACTAGTACCAATTGGTTGGTTTTCGTATACAGAACCGGAAAATTCAGATGCACTAAATACGGGTCCACTTTGCCTTTTAAGAACTCCCAAAATCGTAAGTTTTAATCTAGAAGATTTCATAAACGGTCTCGGCCCATTATCGGTCGCTCTAACTGTTAAATTGTAGATCGGAAGTGGCTTGGAAACCCTACGAGAGAGAGTTAATATTCCAGTAGATGGCTCTAAAGAAAAAAGGTCCGATTGTGATTCTTCCAAATGATAAGTTACCGTTCCGTTCATTTCGTTGTCCGGATCTTGTGCAGATAAAGTCATAATAACATCTCCCTGACTGGACCCTTCCAATAAGATGCCCGTGTCGATTGACACAAAAGTGGGTGCGTTGTCATTTATGTCATCAACAATTATGGTAATTGTTTTTTCAGTTGTTAATCTACTGATAGCTGGTTCAGCCAAATCAGTACATACCACGGTTAAAGTGTACGAATCGGTCTCTTCTCTGTCTAGCGATCGAGTAGTATAGATCATACCCGTTTCTGGATTAATCCCGAAATGATTTTTGCAAGGCCAACATTTACTTATGTTATACTTCACCTGTCCATTGATATCAGCATCCGCATCCTCCGCGCTTATTAAAGCAATTTTAGTATTAGGTTCCGTATTTTCTGTCACTCTATATATTACATCCGTATTTGAAAATACGGGAGGATTATCATTCACATCAGTCACAATTACAAAAATTGTTATACTTGTACTTAAGGTAGGAATTCCGTTATCACTAGCAGTTATAGATAGATGATATTTTTCGTTTTCTTCTCGATCTAAATTATGAGATAAATACAGATTTCCTGTCATTGGATTGAGTTTAAAGACATCTCTATAATTAGAGGAAGATAAAGAATAAGTAATATCATGATTTAAATCCTTATCTATTGCTAGAAAAGTGGCAATAATGCTACCGACCGACATGTCTTCACGAACGGTTACTTCCTTTGTGTTATTTATAAATTCTGGATAATTATCATTTTCGTCTAATACCGAGATGCTAACAGTCCCAGTTGAAGTGTACCTGTGATCAGTTCCATTATCAATGGCTAAAATTGTTAGTGAATAAAAGTTTTCCATTTCTCTGTCCAATTCTTCATTAAGAATAATCTGTCCACTGTGCTGATCAATACTGAATTTAGTCTGTGGAATAGTGTTTGAAATTGAATAGGTTACTTCCCCATTATTGTATTCGTCAGCATCTAAAGCATTTATTTTGATTATTTGTGTACCCTGTGGCGTAGTTTCTGACAGTTGAATTCTGTAGGGATTTCTTGCAAATATTGGAGCGTTATCATTTACGTCAGTGATATAAACACAGACTTTAGCTATATCTTTCAAATTTCCTTTATCTTGAACTACTACTTCCATTAAAATAAAATCGTGACCAGTCGATTCTATCATTTCTTCCCTGTCAAACGATTTTGATGTCCTTAAGAGTCCCGTTTTGGGATCTATAACAAAATCATTTTGATTTGTAGAAATTGAGTAAATTAAATCGCCATGTTCTTCAATATCCAAATCATAAGCAATTAATCTTCCAATTACAGTATCGGGAGGTAAATTTTCTTTTACGTAATATACTAAACTACTGTTTTTAAATTTAGGAGGATTATCATTATCATCTTCGATACTCAAAACGACAGAAACTTGAGAGCTCCTGGGTGGTATCCCATGATCTTTGACTATTACTACAAATTCATAATAGTCTCTTATCTCCCGGTCCAAACTTTCTTTCAGATATATATTTCCATCGGGAAAGACTCCAAATTTTTCTTGTTCAGTCGTAAAATAAATGATACGTCCGTTGTCATACAGATCGTCATCGATAGCAGATAAACGAAAAATTTTTGTATTAACTTTTGTCCTTTCAGATAAGCTTAATTCGTAAGATCTTTGAACGAAATGAGGTACGTGATTGTTAACATCTTTTATCTTAACAGTTAAATGATGGCTT
Source organism: Centruroides sculpturatus (assembly GCF_000671375.1). Taxonomy (NCBI): domain Eukaryota; kingdom Metazoa; phylum Arthropoda; class Arachnida; order Scorpiones; family Buthidae; genus Centruroides; species Centruroides sculpturatus. Next base: position 213,668 of record NW_019384716.1, on the reverse strand, counting down.
GCACCCAAAGATAACGTCCCTGAATCTCTAGCAATAATTGCTACATCGTAAACAGTATCAACTTCATTCATTAAAGTTATGTTTACCACAACAACTCCGGTAACATTATTAATAGCAAAAACATTTCGAGGATTCGAAGTTAAAGAATAAGTGATCGTCCCGTTTTCTCCATTATCTGGATCTTTGGCTTCGGCAATATACACAATATGACCAATTGGAGAATCTTCTCCAATTTGAATGTTTCTCACTAAAGACACAAAAGTAGGATGATTATCATTTATATCAGTAATTGTTATATTGACATTAGTTGTGATGTATTCATCTCCAACGCAAGCAATAATAATTAAAGTAAAGAAAGAAAAAATTTCTCGATCAATTGATTTCGCCGTTTCTAAGATTCCGGTTTCTTTTTCCAGTTGAAACCAATTTTCTGTATTGCCTGATGTAATATAATATAAAACTGATGAATGACTTCCAACTAAACTAACTTTTCCTACTTCTCTTTTGACTAGAAAATTTTCTTGTTTCTGATCTTCTTCTAATTGAAAATGATATCCCAACTTTTGAGTAAATTCCAAACTTGTATTTTGTTTATCAGTTTTTATATATAATAACAATGTTGCAATATCTGGTTTTTCTGGATTCTGCACATCTTTGGCTAAAATTTTAAATATCTGACTTTTACGTTTAAAGTTATATAAATTTTTGGTGGTTCTGATTATTCCTGTCGTTTTTTCAACTTTAATGATATTATCATTTTCATCGTCAAGCGAATATATTATAGTCGATTCCAAATCTCTGTCTATTGCGGATACTTTGCCTATTTCCGTACCAACAGGAACGTTAGAATTTGCAGAAAAAACATAAAATCGCTGAAGAAAATAAGGATAATTGTCATTTGCATCTAAAATTTGAAGATGAATAGTTACTGTAGATGATAAAGAAGGTTTTCCTCCATCTTTTGCAACAATTCTGATATCGTAATTAGATAAACGTTCTCTATCGAAACTTATAATGGTGGATAAATTGCCTCTTTTACGATCTAAAGAAAATGTTTGCGGATACATTAGATCTACTGTAAGATCCAAATGATATGACACCGTTCCATTTGCTCCTAGGTCATTATCACTTGCACTAACAACCATTATCTGATCAGGAGGAGTGTTTTCTCTCAGAGATATTTCTATATTTTCACGAGCAAACGTTGGAACATTATCATTCTCATCCAATAAATAAACACGCAAATAACTGTACGTCCATCGTGGATTTGATCCACTGTCTCTTGCAGCAATTTTTAATTGAACCATATCGGTTATTTCCCTGTCTAACCGTTTCTTTGTTGTGATCAATCCTGTATTACTATTAATGGCAAACCATTTTTGGTCATCGCCAGAAATAATAGAATAATGCAATCTGGAATTTATTCCGGTATCCATATCCGTAGCTCGAACACTTGACACATAAGATCCAATGGGTGCAGTTTCATCCATTTCAGCTATATAAATATCGGTTTCAAAAACTGGCTCATGATCGTTGACATCGTTTATCTGTATCACTAAGTAAGCAGTTGATGTCCGAGAAGGAACACCTTTATCACTGGCTGTAATAGTAAGGTTATAATAACTAAATTTTTCTCTATCTAAAACATCATTTACACGAACAATTACAAAATTAGAAGTTGTTTCCAATCGATAGTGTCCTAGACTGTTTCCATCACTAATATTAACCGTTGTCTCTCCATTTTTTCCTTCGTCTAAGTCAATAACACTGATTGCTGCTACTAAAGAACCATTTTGGGCATTTTCGTCCACTGAAGCATAACTAGCCGAAGACGGGAAGTAACGAAGAGTAATAATTGGATCGTGATCGTTGGCATCGACAAGATTCACGGAAACATACGCTCTTCCATCTTGACTGGGTGTTCCGTGATCTCTGGCAATGACGGCAAATACACAACTCCTAGAGCATCTCTCATTTTCCGGACAATTCTGCTTACAATGAAGATAATCATTAGTGGTAATAACACCTGTTTGTTCATCGATGGCAAATTCAGTTTCGTCATTAGCGAGAAAATATGATATTTTAGAATTATCTGATACGTCGATATCCGTTGCCCTGACCTGAAGAATACTCGTTCCAGGAGGAGTACTTTCATTAACATTAACCGAATAATCACTATGATCAAATATCGGAGGATTATCATTTACATCCAATATATTTATATTTACTTGAAGATATCCATACCTGGCTGGAACACCTCCATCTTTGGCAGATACATTTAAAACATAAAAAGATTTAACTTCCCTATCGAGTCTTCCCGTCGTTTCTAAATGAAGATAAGGAGTTTCTCCACTAGGATTGGTTGTCACCAAGAGACGAAACATTTCGTCTTCATTGCCGGATACTATTCTGTAGTCGGTAGTAACATCATTGACACCAATGTCCTTATCGGTGGCAGTGTCTAGAATTAATCTAGTACCGATATTAGAATTTTCAGCGAATGCAATATCGATACTGAGTTCTGGAAAAACCGGCGAGTTATCGTTTATATCCAAAACGATAATTCTTACTTCGATCGGATAAGTTGGCTGACTGCTTAAAACTACCAAGTCGAACCTGTCGCTGGATAGACCCTCCCTGTCTAGAACGACGGCCGTTGTCACTTGGCCGGTGCTACCATTCAGCCTGAATTCTGCAGGATTCTCGTTGAAGCGATAAGTGAAATTGCGCTTGACTGGAATTGTTCCAATTAATATTCCCGCTTTTTCTTCTTCTCGTACTTCGAACTGGACTCTCATTTCTGCATCGTACGCTATACCATTGGCCATACTCCAAATTACAATCGAAATAAGTAAAATAGTCGGTTGCCATCTTTTCTGACGTTTCTTCCAAGCTACGAAACGCGTCATGATGACCTCTGACCTGTTCGACACAGCATGACACCAAAAACGTCTATCTCTAGTCTGTCCGACTGGGCCATTTAGAGCGTTTGAAGTGACGACAGAAAAAGGGTTGGATAGACAGTCGCTTAAGACAACGTGTAGCCCTGCCCAGTCGTCTCTTCCCCTTTGCTTCACTCCATCCTCTCTCTTCATCCAACCAATTAGAAGCAACCTGGCTAGCGTTCCTGTCATATCGCGCCTCTTTCTCGTGAAACAGGTGTTCCTAGTTCTAAATGCCGATGCATTTTTTGCCACATGCGAATTTTGCCGTTTGTATCCATCATTCGAAATGACACCGCCATACTTCGGGACAGAATAATAATCGTAAACATTCTATCAAACAAGATTAATGGCAAATTATTGCCTTTAACACTGTTAATATATCTTTGCTCTCACTGCTATAATTACATCACTAACCTTATATAATTTATGTTACTATTACACTATATAATATATAATGCCCTCTTTTTAATACATCCCCAATTCTTTTTCAATATAGATAATTTGTCTACATTCTCTATGTGAAATAAAGTGGACATTCGTCAAATAATCACAAAATCCCGTTATCGTTAGCAGTCACGTGATTTGTCATATATTAGCTAAATATTTACATCCGTAAATGTTTACTTTTTTTAAACGATTCTTATTATAATTCAAATTCTATGAATTAAAATAATATTTTAAAATATTAATATCGATGCAAAGAATAATTTTGTATTTATAGACTGCCATCTGTCGACAAATAAAAACATTTTTGTAAAATTTAATTTATTTTAAATTTAACTAATACAAATTAGTTTAAAAATTTTAAAAAATCAACTATCTAAATAATATAATAAATCACCAAGTTGAATTAAATGCTGTATATGTATATACAGGATTTTTCATTTTTACCTCTATTTAGTTTACTTTAAAACATTTGATTAAAATTTTAAAGTTAAAAATAATTATTTTAAAAATATAAATTTTTACAGTATTTCATATCAAAATTTTAATAATAAATTAAAAATGTCATTAATAAATAGTGTATTATAGTTCATTAAATATAAAAACGTTGTTATTGCCATCTGGTGACCAAACTTTTAAACATTTTAATATTTAATTTCTGCGGTCAGTACTGTATACTATTAGTTTTCAGAAATAAATTATTTAAAAATTACCTAAAATTGTTTTAAATATATTTTTTTGTGAAATTAAATTATAGAATCCATTAAAAACTTTGAAAATCAAAAATATATATGAATATATGAATATGAAATATATATTCACTAAATTAGAAGGAACAACAAGCAGTCAGCTGGAATTCACCAGAGTTTAACAGGCTGCATTAAGCCAAATTGGTATCTATATTGAAAGAAAATAAAATGTTACAAAATATTTAAAATTATTGTTTTTATAGTAGTTGAGTTTTCAAAAATATGAAATGTTTCATAGCGTAGATTCCCCAATGAAAAAACTAATAAATGTAAAATAGTATTATTTCATTAAAGTTCTCTGTTACTTAAAAAGTTTCTATGACTATGTATAATAACTATGTATAATAATAGTCTATAACTCTTACTTGTTAAATATTTCCGGCGATTCTTCTTTTTAGACAAATAATTAGAATTTTACTAAATTTCTATTTTAATATTTTGCAGTTTTAATTTCTCTGTCCTTTATCTTTCTTGCTCCTCATCATTTCTTCCAACAATGTTTTAGAATATGATGTAAATAATTAATCTTTTGTTGTTTTTTTTTTATCAGCATTGATTTTTTAGTATTTCCTCCTTAGTTAGATTATTATATATTAAACTAACGAGCCAGGCTGCAATTTTTAATCATATTTTTAATTTATTTAACTTAAAATATATGCTCTCCACCTCAAATTAGTAGTGGCTTGCCCCTGTACATCATACTTTTCCTTTAACAATAGAGTCGTGCCGGTCATCTATCTAATACCTTCCAGGGGAAGTTTTCAATTGAAATAATACGTTTTTCGATTTGAATCGGAAGTTTATATGTAGTTAATCGGGACCTACTGTCTCTAAGATTTCCATATCTTATTTCTGATTTTATTTATTTTATTCCGTTCTCGAGATTAAGGAAAGACACGGACGGGCGACAATGGGAATGTATAGGTCTACAACTTTTTTCACATTGCAGTCCAATAAATGTCTTCACATTTTGTTCTCTTTAAAACTTCCGGAATTCAATAGTCTTTACGGCGGAGTCGACCTTTTATTTGAGGATAATCATCCGCCTCGATATGCAAGATATGTTTAAAAATTCCAGTGCGACTGCATAACCATAAAAACAAATAAATAAATAAAGAAAATAGCTAATTTGTGAATATATTTTATATTTCATTATGATACTGTCCATTATTTATTTATTAATTAATATATTTTAAATTAATTATTATGATCGTCCGTCTCATGAAATTTTTAAATGTAATTTGCATATCGAGGCGGATGAGTAGCCTGAAATAAAAGATCGAATCTGCCGTAAGGACTGTTGAGTTCCTAAGATGTTAAAGAGAACAAAATGTGAAGACATTTATAGTTTCTTCCAATTCTGTGAATATATTTTATATTATTTTCATATTTTTTTCGTACATTTATTATAAAGTAAAAATTATTAACGTCGAAATATATTTTAAAACACCGTAAAAATATGATCGCATTTTAATAAAGAAATAAATAAATAGTAATAGTAGTAGAATGATGATGAAAAATTGGCGCATTTTTTAAAATATTTTTTGCAGAAAAGAAATGAAAATCTGTATTTTGAATATAAAAAAGCCCGTGCTGAAAATAGGTCATTCGTGGTGTCAGTCAGTTCAATTTATTTATATTAATAATCAACGTATTATAATTGTACTGTACTATCCTATGATGATGATACGTGTTTAAATTAAAATGTTTGTTAATTTCTCAGTTGTTAATTAATTTAGTTTTGCGCTGCAAATTATACAGTACAGTAGTCCTATTTAATTATTTGTATGATTTTTTATATAAATTTTCCAAATTACATGATGATAATAATTAAATTGTTCGTAAGTTGTTTTGTGTGTTAGTGTTCAATAATTTTTGGGAAAAATTTTTGGTTCCAAAAATATTCTGCATCTCTGGATAATAGAATGTCCTCAATTGTGTCAAATATTGTTTGTGATTTTTAAACGCCAGATTTAAATTATAGTTAATTTATTTGAAAAAAGCTTTACACGCTTCAAAATTTATAGGTTCTTTCTATTAAGAGAAAATCAAAAGATCTGCAAAAACTAATTAGAAATACAGTAGAGCATCGATTATCCGACCCCGATTAACCGTCACCTCGGTTAACCGACCGCGTTCTAGTCGGCAAATTCAAGTGTCCGCTAGTGATGTGGCGCTACAATATTTGGCTATGTCTTAGCTACTTTAATATTATTTTTACATGTTTTAGCTGGCAACACTGGATCGACCATGAAAGGGAGCCAGTATTTAAACGAGGCTTAATTTTCTAATTATGAGTGGTTGTTTGTTTTGTGAGCAATAAAATAATTTTAACGATACAATACCGACGATTATTATTTTTAAAAAATTTTTGTTAGGCTTAACATGGAGGAAAATTCAACGCGAAGTAGGTTAATAGCGATATACTAATATACTAATTACATGGGATATAATAATATACTACACTAATAATGGATTTTTTCATACTTTTCGGTTATTTGACTTTTCGGTTATCCGACTTTTCAATTATCCGACCAACCTCAGTCCCCATTTGAGTCGGATAATCGATGCTCTACTGTATATTTAATTTACGTTCGTTTTTCCACATATATTTAATATAATATAATAAAGCTACGTTGATTTTATTTATTCACTGACTGATATGAAATGTTTAAATAGAAGCAGGTTTTATAGAGAGAAACAGTGGGACGTTGCCAGAAATATATAAAGTCTGAAAAAAGGATTTATGCGCTATGAGAATCAAAATTCAATTCTGAATTCCTCATAGATACCAACCGAGTTCTTGTTATATGGTATTTAAACATTTATATCTATTTATACGCTTTTTATTAACTTGCTCTGTTTGTCTGTCCCTCCAGATAAAGTAACTCAATTTTTACCCACTTCCGAATTTCCGATCTAGTTGAAACTTTACATGCATATGTATTCCCGATAACAATACATTTTTTAAGAGTATGCAAACAATTTTAGCAATTAGCAAAAATATTCAGCAACGAGTTACTTAGCGCCACCCAATGTTGCAGGGAAAGTTATCTGTTACGATATTTTATTAAAAAGAACTTTTTATATTTTTAATTATTATAAAATGGCTAAAAACTTAACCTAACTCTGAGGGTTGGGATTTTTTTTTTTATGTAAATGTTAATAACGAGTTAAATCGTCATTAGTTAGACCTTACTCGAGATATGACACGACCTCCTTTATCACCCCGCCCCTCGACCTTTAATCAGCAAAATTTAATAGCATCAATTCCCTAGTACACAGACCTCTATGCAAAATTCCAGGAAATTGCGACAAAAAGCACAGGAGTTAAGCTTCAAAATGGGTGAACAAAATCGTGCTCGCCCACATACACATTAACCTTTAATATCTATACATTTAGAAAAAATCGGGATTTTTTTTTTTTTTAGTTTTCGATGTTCGTCACGAGATCAAATCCGAATGAACAATCTCAATTTTTTCATGGACGGTCTATTACGGATATGTCGGGCTCAGTCCCTCACCACCCGGGCGAACCCATAATGGGCTTGCTATAAGAGACCCTCTTAGCGCCCACAGGGTGGAAAGAGTTAATTTTAAAAAAATCCTCTAAGAGATCAAGATGATACATTAATGAAATATCAATCTATCAACGTAATAGACCCCATTGACAGCTAGATGCAGACAGTTTTAACTTTAGGCATACTCATATTAGGCATGTGCCTATGGCCCGGAAAATGGAGTCCTCGGGAAGATGTAAAAATTATATATTTTAATGTTACTAATGCTGTTTTACCAAAATATATAATATACTATATGCTTCAGTCAAGTATCTACCGTACCAGGGTCAGGCTGCCAGTTGTAGTGGGGTGGAAGAAGTGCCGGAAGGTGTCCGAAATACCCGAGAGCCTGGTCATGAGTTAATACAGTCCTGACTGGATGGTCAAAAATTTTAATCCTATTTTTATGAGGATCGGTAATCTGAATTTGAGTGTGGGACGAACATCTTAGAAATTTTAATGAGTGGTTTAATCCGGGTATGTCGGATTCCGTTTGTCAATATCCGGCTACTCATTGTAAGCTTTGCTGAACTTGCAAATGAAAAGAAAAAAAGATTTCTTAGGGCCAACAGAGCGGAAAGAGTTTTAAAAAACCTCTTCTTATCTGTTGGGAATTGGAATCACTATTTCACTCTTTTGTTCATATCGTCTGCATTAATTTTATTATTCTGTATTGATGTATTTTTCCAAATAACTTTATAATATTCTTTATGTTTATTTAAAAAATAAAATAATTTGTCATAAATTTTAAGAAAACTTTAAATTTTCATGCATATATATACAATTTCAATACAGTATTTTAGAGAAAACGAGTCATTTTTATTTTGTGGTCTGACGGCAACAAAAAGTTCAGGAAGAGTCAGGCCAGTAAGACAGATTTAATAGAATATAATAGAAAAGAATTCATTGAATCAACATTTTGCCTAATGCAAAAAACTCACAAGAGTTTTCTCTCGTCTTCCCGAATAAATAATAATTTATCTTACAAAAACGATAGATGGCGCTTTTAGTATCGAAATTAATCAAAAGGCAGACGACAGTAGCAGTAGTAATGGAGTACAGTTGATAACTATATATTATATAAATGCTCTCTGTATTCGATCATTCCATACATTTTTACTATAGAAGTTATAAAAATGTAGAATATCAGATTTTAATGTAATGATTATTATTTAAACAGCAACTGTTAAAGATGTTAAAGTTAGCAAATGTGTTAAGAAGGAACTGGTTCATTTTTTGTATTTGCCTTGCCGTTACTTTTGCTTGGATCAATCCTCAAATTGGATCCAAAGGAGGTGAGTAGCGAATCAAATAATTCTGATGTAATTTTCTATTAAATTCTGATGATACATTCAATATTGAGTATAAACTATTAATAAATTATAATCAATACATCGATTATGCCTAACTTTCCCATACAGTTACGTAAACCAAAATACACTAGAGTGTGTCGTCTTAGGAACATTTGGAGAATACACATATGTTATTAAGAATGTTAATTCAAAGTGGATATGGACATCTGAAATAAAAATAAAACTTTTACAAATTAAATTACAAAAGCAAAATAATGTTGCCATTATTCTGCTTTGAACTGATTCTGTATAAAGCAGGGGTTTCCAACCTTTTTGTTTCTCTGGGCAACACTGAAAGAATTCAAGGAGTTTTGGACCACAACTATATATACTTATGGCCCAATATACAAGTATATTTAAGGATTAACATGTCTAGATTATAATAATAAATATTAGAACTTTATCACAAAAAAAAGATATTTTAAAAAATTACTTCTACAGACACTTTCAATTTTTACTTAGAAATAGATAAATTCATTTATTATAAAAGAGACAAACGAAAATTTATTTGAAAAACACAAATATTTGTTTAATTTGGGTCTTTAATTAATAAAAAGCGATGAAACACCATTTTAAAGTGCATTTTTATTCAACTAATATATTTACAAATAATATGTAGCCAAAAAAAGTAGCCAAAGCGCCAAATTATATTTTTTACGTCAAACAAAAAAAGTAGCCACATTTGGCACAATGTAGCCAAATCTTACAACGCTGGAAGGAATACTAAATAAAGTTGGAGTTGGGACTCAAAGGATTATAGACCCAAATGCGGGGNTACATATATAATTTAATGTAAATATAAATATTTATAAATTATATGTCATTATATGTTAAGATAATTTTTCAGAGATTGATTATTCAATAATTACCAACAATGTTACTTTATTTTTTAGGATTGGAAAAGAACAATTATGCAATATAACATTCATATATTTATTCAAAGTTTTACTCTGGTTTTGGTACCACTTCTTATTCAAATTCTTGTTATAATTTTAAAAGAAGTTGGGCTTAATAAAGGAATTGCTAGTGGGTTTTCAGTTGTTGGTTGTATGCCACCTCCGGTATCATCAGCAGTTATTCTCACAAAAGCTGCAGGAGGAAATGAGGTTATTAATTTATTTAACAGTGAATAAGAAGTATATATTTTTTAAAAATATATATATATTTTAAAGTTGTTCTTAAGGTGTACATACAAATTTAGAAATATAATAATTATATTTTTTTCCAGGCTGTAGCAGTTTTCAACTCTGTTCTTGGTAGCTTCTTGGTAAGCAATAATTAATTTGTATTTTATTTAAGTTAATATATTTACTAATCTAATATTATTTCTATATTTTATAGGGTATAATAGTAACTCCACTTTTGATATTGCTAACAGTAAGTTTATTTAATTTCATAATTTTATATCTGTTATCTTTTGTATTAATTAATTAAACATAAGCCAGCATAATCATCTATAACATCCTGTAAAAATTATATCTATTTCACGACTATTACAGAAAAAAATTACTATATCATTTATCATTTATGAGATATTTTCATTTAATTTTTCTACAGTCAAACCTGTCTATAATGGAACCTGTATATAGTGAAAACCTGTCAATAACAGAAAATTTCTTCGGTCCCTTGAATTTTTTGCAAAAATTAATATAAATTAGCTTGTATATAATAGAACCTGTCTAATGTGAAAACGGAAAAAAAAAATTGGGTCATATATAAAAATAGGATAACTTTTAGATATTATTAGATTAATGAATAAAAATTTAGCTATGAAGTCTATAATTTTCTTTGTTTTTCAATGAAATTTTGATAGTTTTCTGGCAATTTTTGTTGAAAATTTTGAGATTTTGATTAGCATTTTTGCTGCAAAGATTACTAAATAATGATTTCTTTTAATAGATACACTAAATAAAAAATTAATATTTTGTAGAATCAGAAAAGCCACTTCATAAACTTCATTTCCCTTCAGTTTCCAAGTTAGAAATTGTTTGATTTATTTTCATATCTTAAACTAATTAATTATTATTAATAAAAAATTAATAATAAAATTTTTATAGATTTAGCAATAATTATCAACATAAAGGTATAGAGATTCAAGAAAAATTATATAATAATCCATTTGATTTTTTTGTGTAATTGCATAAGACTTTTAAGCACAGTTTTTTCATCTGTTTTTGCTTTTAAGTTCTTCACTTTATTTTGTGAAAATTTAAATCAAAACAATGAAAAAACTAATTGGTTAAAACTAAATTTAACCAATTAGTTTTTTCATTGATTTTGTTTTGTTTTTTTCTCAGTGATCTTAATAGTCATTGCATTTATTGCAGCAGTTCTTCAGTAGTCTCTGACTGTGCCAATTTTAATCATAGTGTTGAAACTATTGAAGAATTTTTGTCCAATTCTCAAACACAAGACACAGTAATTGCCAATTGTTTAATTGCTGATTAGTGAGTGCCATGTGTTTGAGAAAATGGCAATTAAACACATTCTATGGGTACTAGGTTTTCAGATTTTTTTTCTTCTGTGCATTACAGACATATTTTGGTGTTTTCAACATGCCCTTGAAGTTTAAAACATTTCCATTGCAGGAAAAACAGTTTTAAGTATGAATTGTACTATTTTTTCTTCAACGTTTCTCTTTTTTCTCCATTAATAAAAACATGAGCTTCTGTAAAACAAAAGCTCATGTTTTTATTAATGGAGAAAAAACAGAATCTGCCAAAATGGAAAATTGTAACCAATATTACCACATTTTATCTTAGACAGTTTCACTATTAATATATTCTGTCCTGATTACATTTTTCCTAATTGGTATTTTGATTTATTTTTTTCCTATTGTGCAAAGTCTGTAGCATTAGAAAATTTTATCAGGCTATCGTTATGTTAAAGATTGTATTTTGAAATTTTAAGCCATATCTACATGTCATATTTTGCTTGAATTATAATACTGGATTGTTTGGAAAGTAATTTCGTTTTTTACCGCCAGAGGAATTGGTTGTATTTTTACTCGTAAATTTCATTTTAAACTCTATCGTCATTATATATTTTGACATCTGATATTTCAAGGCTTATCTGTAAAAAATTTTGTTTGATTCTGTGCAATTGCTTTTTTGGTGTCCCATCAAATATGGAAAATCGAAAGCAGCATTTTCAGCATAGTTTGCTTTTAGTATTACCAAAAACATAAAAATGCTGTTCAAGCAAGAAAAAATTGTGTGACATATATGGAAAAGATGTGTTGACAGAATGATAGAGCCAAAACTGGTTCACAAAATTTTGTTTTGGCAATTTTGATATTGAAGATGCACCACATTCTGGAAGGCAGTTGAAGCTAATAAAGACAAAATAAAGGTATTGATTAAAGCAAGGGTGGGCAACCTTTTTTATAACATGGGACAGAATAAATTTTATGTTTTTTCCGCGGGCCATAGTAGTTAATTGACACTTTATGACCTCTAAATTTTTAGTCTGCAAATATGAAATAAATAAAAAAAAATTAATAATAAAATTTTTATAGATTTAGCAATAATTATCAACATAAAGGTATAGAGATTCAAGAAAAATTATATAATAATCCATTTGATTTTTTTGTGTAATTGCATAAGACTTTTAAGCACAGTTTTTTCATCTGTTTTTGCTTTTAAGTTCTTCACTTTATTTTGTGAAAATTTAAATCAAAACAATGAAAAAACTAATTGGTTAAAACTAAATTTAACCAATTAGTTTTTTCATTGATTTTGTTTTGTTTTTTTCTCAGTGATCTTAATAGTCATTGCATTTATTGCAGCAGTTCTTCAGTAGTCTCTGACTGTGCCAATTTTAATCATAGTGTTGAAACTATTGAAGAATTTTTGTCCAATTCTCAAACACAAGACACAGTAATTGCCAATTGTTTAATTGCTGATTAGTGAGTGCCATGTGTTTGAGAAAATGGCAATTAAACACATTCTATGGGTACTAGGTTTTCAGATTTTTTTTCTTCTGTGCATTACAGACATATTTTGGTGTTTTCAACATGCCCTTGAAGTTTAAAACATTTCCATTGCAGGAAAAACAGTTTTAAGTATGAATTGTACTATTTTTTCTTCAACGTTTCTCTTTTTTCTCCATTAATAAAAACATGAGCTTCTGTAAAACAAAAGCTCATGTTTTTATTAATGGAGAAAAAACAGAATCTGCCAAAATGGAAAATTGTAACCAATATTACCACATTTTATCTTAGACAGTTTCACTATTAATATATTCTGTCCTGATTACATTTTTCCTAATTGGTATTTTGATTTATTTTTTTCCTATTGTGCAAAGTCTGTAGCATTAGAAAATTTTATCAGGCTATCGTTATGTTAAAGATTGTATTTTGAAATTTTAAGCCATATCTACATGTCATATTTTGCTTGAATTATAATACTGGATTGTTCGGAAAGTAATTTCGTTTTTTACCGCCAGAGGAATTGGTTGTATTTTTACTCGTAAATTTCATTTTAAACTCTATCGTCATTATATATTTTGACATCTGATATTTCAAGGCTTATCTGTAAAAAATTTTGTTTGATTCTGTGCAATTGCTTTTTTGGTGTCCCATCAAATATGGAAAATCGAAAGCAGCATTTTCAGCATAGTTTGCTTTTAGTATTACCAAAAACATAAAAATGCTGTTCAAGCAAGAAAAAATTGTGTGACATATATGGAAAAGATGTGTTGACAGAATGATAGAGCCAAAACTGGTTCACAAAATTTTGTTTTGGCAATTTTGATATTGAAGATGCACCACATTCTGGAAGGCAGTTGAAGCTAATAAAGACAAAATAAAGGTATTGATTAAAGCAAGGGTGGGCAACCTTTTTTATAACATGGGACAGAATAAATTTTATGTTTTTTCCGCGGGCCATAGTAGTTAATTGACACTTTATGACCTCTAAATTTTTAGTCTGCAAATATGAAATAAATAAAAAAAAATTAATTACTACAGTCGACCCCCCTATAACGCTGTTGATTATTCCGTTTTATATGAATTCCATGTTGTATGAGTCACTTAGATTTTACAAATGCGTGTGCCGGGCTGTGAACGGCTCACCTATTTGTAAAATCTAAGTGACTTTAAACACAATAAAAACAGCACTATGTAGTTGGATACGACAGACATTACATTTTCTAATTGCATAGCTTTTGCACATAGATTTTCTTGATGGATGATGCGATGAGAGATAAATAATTTAGAAAAATTCTGTTCTCCCATTTTTTGTTTGAATAAGGAAAGACTCCCTTATTTTTTCCTGTCATTGCTGCCACAACACTTCAGAAAATAATATTCAATTTAAACTAGACGAATTACATCGAAAAATATTTATTTATAATTTCTTCTAAACATCTCGCGGGCCGGATAGAAACTTTTCGCGGGCTGTAGCTGGCCCGCGGGCCGGGTGTTGCCCACCGTTGGATTAAAGCAAAGCATTGATTAACAACACGAGAAATCACTAAGAGATTAAATTTATCGAATTGAACCATTCATGATCACTTGAAACGACTTAGTTTCATTTCAAAGCTCAATATACGGGTTCCACATGTTCTTAAAGAAAGAGGTGCTTTCTGGTTGGATTTTAAAGGATTTTTTTGAACTTCTACCAGGCAATTCCACAATTGATTCAAAAGTGTACTGCGATCAAGTAAAGAAATTGAATGATATCGTCAAACAGAAAAGGCCAGAATTGATCAACAGAAAAGATGTAGTGTATCCATGCTAATGCCAGATCTCACAAGTTTAGTAACTTGTCAGAAACTTACAACTTGGATGGGATGTGCTACCACACCCACCATATTTGCCAGATCTGGCATTCTCAGATTATTTGCTCTGATCTTTACAAAATATTTTAAACCATAAAACATTTACTTGAAATGATGATGTCAAAAATCACTTAGATCAGTTTTTTGTAAGCAAAGATCAAAACTTTTATGAATGTGGAATCATGCTACTACCAGAAAGATGCAACAGTTTGATCAAAATGGTCAGTATATAATTCAATAAAATATTTATATTATAAGAAAATTGGTTTTCATTTTTTTTCCCCACGAGAAAACAAAATGAAATNACTTAGAAATAGATAAATTCATTTATTATAAAAGAGACAAACGAAAATTTATTTGAAAAACACAAATATTTGTTTAATTTGGGTCTTTAATTAATAAAAAGCGATGAAACACCATTTTAAAGTGCATTTTTATTCAACTAATATATTTACAAATAATATGTAGCCAAAAAAAGTAGCCAAAGCGCCAAATTATATTTTTTACGTCAAACAAAAAAAGTAGCCACATTTGGCACAATGTAGCCAAATCTTACAACGCTGGAAGGAATACTAAATAAAGTTGGAGTTGGGACTCAAAGGATTATAGACCCAAATGCGGGGAAAGGAGAGAAAGGACAAAAGGTAAAGAAGTGAGAAAGGTTGGAAAATTAAGGGTCAATATTTGCATAACAGAAGATCTATTTAACCTTCTCACTACTTTTTATCTTTTGTCCTTTCTCTCTTTTCCCTCCTCTCCCCAAATTTGGGTCTATAATCCTTTGAGTCACAACTCCAGCTTTATTTAGTAATCCTTCCTCATTCACACATCTCCAAGTATTTGAAAATATTTCCTTTCCACTCAAAAATAAAATATAAATAAAGGTTTATGGCCTTGTGAAACTTATTTTTTGAGTTTATGCCATTGAAATAAATAAATAATAAAAGAATTTAAACATTTGTCGGTTTTGTTTACATGTTTATTGGGCCGCATTGGAACTTGCCTTGGGCCACATGCGGTCCGCGGGCCGCGGGTTGGACACCCCTGGTATAAAGTGTAAAATTCAATAAAATTCACTTGCAGTGTATAGAGCATTGTTACAGAAAACCTGTCTTGTGTAACTTAAAGATGTAATGACATTTCTGAAAACAATCTTTGTTAGTCTTTATCACAATTTTGTTATTATTTTTTAGCACAGTATACCGTGATTTTTGTTGATAATTCATCTGAAAACGATCAGTGAAATCTGAAACTGACAAAAATCAAGACAAATTTTTCCATATAAATCAATGTAAATCCAATTAATTCTAAACACTCCAAAATACGTACCAAAAACACATTTTATAGAGAATAAATACAGTGTTTTAATACTAAAAACAATAAGAAATTAATATAAAATGAATATAAAAGACTAATGTAATGAATAAATGAACATTAAACATGGAATTTAACTTTCTGAAGACTCTTTTTGGCATAGTGAAGACTGCGAGGGGGAACACATGGGTCGCCCTTTGTTTTCACAAAATTAGTAGCGAGGTTACGTGCTGGCAAAATCCAAGGTAACTGACAAAAATCATACAATAAGTGATATACGAGACAAATTTTTCCTGGAAAGAATCAACGAAAACCACAGTCAACAAAAATTGAGGTATTACTGTATTATTAAATTTGTCTCATTTTTAATTAACAGAAATCTGAATTCAGTAAGTTGTTTGAATGCAAATTTAATACAGTACATATTCATGTTAGAATTTTCTCATGTTACAGTGATTTAGATTATAAAAAAAATTATTTATTTAGAGATGATAACTTATAACAAAAAGTTTGACTAATTTGTGAAGTAGTGAAGAATTTCATAATGGAACTAATGCTACTTCTATATTGTGATTATTATTATATAACTATTATTGATTATTGTTATGTAAAAATTATGCAATACCATTGAATAAATTCTGACAACTCGCTTTATTATATTAAGTCAAGTAAATAATTTTTTCCAACAAAATCTTCAACACACAAACTTTAATTAATATATACTTTTGACAAAACAACATCTCACTTAGAGAAACTTAACCGAGAAAAGTCAAAAGCAGTATGCAAAAGCTGGTAAATTGCACTGCAAATGAACTCACAAAATTCTTCCTGCATGCATTGATGCAGGAAAATCAGAGATCCTTAGTGCTTCCTATCCCTATAAATCTTAATTTTGCTAATAAAAAATAAAATTGTTCAGACTACTATTTATTAAATTAATAAAGAAGCATTCTACATATTTCATTTCTTTAATGAAATGGCAAAAGAGGTCTGCTCCTACCCCTGGCTTCCATCAAGCTCTCAACACATTTGGTCACATCAGTGTTGTGAATAGTGTAGCTGGATTGTTGGCTGTAAATGTCTCTCTTATTTTAAGAATGCCACAATGACAAAGGACTACACACCTTTCTTATGATAAGCTGGGCTTAGATGAAATTGGCCGAAAATGAAATATATTATAGTTTGAGATTCTGATAAAAAATCCCAATGGGAAGACATTTCATAAATGCACAATCTAGGCTCTCAAAGTGTGTTATGCACAAAATTCACCACTCAGGGAAAACTGATAAAATGAGAAGATAATGAACCATAGATTATGTACTATCATATTTACTTTAATACACACAAATATAAACACACTAACATGACTTCTCCTTGCCTCTCATCTTTTAAGCATTCTCTTCAAAGGGGTACTTGCTTAACATGACTAAACCTCCATCATGTCTACATCATTAATCCTGCTGAGAACAGATTCTAAATACAAATAATTCATGACACATGCCTAACTTGTTTTTCATAAATTTTCAGCATGAAATTTTGTTTAAAGTACTTTAATCTGCTTTTTCATGGTAACAGTCAAAAGCATGTACATTTTGAGTTTGTAGCAGAAAAAGAATCAAAAATTTTATTTTAATTAAAGGTTTTTAAGTTAGTTTTAAGGGAATACATTTATTTTAAAAACAAGGAGTTATTACATAATGGAAAAAAATACAGATCTATTCATTAACTAAGCTTTACCATATCATGTGTTTATACACATGATATGGTAAAGCTTTATTTAGTTTTAATTCCACTTGACTCTTGTTAAAAATATAATTAAGTATTTGTTAATCACAAAAACTTAAATTTACTAAGATTAAAAAATTATTTTTATTATTGCTCATATAATATATTATATTATTTTAGGATATTTAAAGCCAGAAATCACAGTAAAATATGTTTTAGTTGTGACAATATTTTTAATCAGTGGCCTTTCATTAAAGACTGAGGTAATATATTTTTAATAAACAGAACTTTAAAAGTTTTATTATATTTTTTTTTACATTGGTATTTCTATTATCTGTATAGAACATTAATTTTTAAAATAGTTTTTTTTTCTAAATAATAATCAATATATAAGTATTGTTTGCAATTTTATATTTAGAAGCCATAATTGCATCATGCATACAAAACATTTAGTCTTTTATATTATTATTTTAACTTTTCTCATAGATTCTTCATTTTTATTTAATGTTTTTAGCATATAGTATAGATATTGGTAAAGCTTTATAGAATACTATATGCTATAGCATATAAAATATTTGGATATCTTGTACAATATTCTATATTCTGATGTAAAATTTCTAAAATACATGTTAAAAATGTGAACTGTCTTCATGTATTACACATTAAAATAAAATCAAATTTGGTTATTCAATTAAGCTCTCAAAAAAACACACCTTTAAAAAATCCAGCAATGAATTTACTAAATAATAATGTTTTTGATCAGTTTAACTGGTCTTCTTCAGTTATGATAAAATAGAATGCAAATACAAAAATTTTAAAATAAACAATAACAAGAATTCTAAATCTCTTTGTATAAAAGGGCTGGCAGAATTACAATTTAATAAAAAGTAAAATACATCTGGATACGAGTTCAATTTTGCTTGCCATGTCCAATCACCAGGAACAACTATTTCCATTGCAGAGACAACCTTTCTTTAGAGGCTTTAGAACCTGGTGATTGGACATGGCAAGCAAAATTGGACTTGTATCCAGATGTATTTTACTTTTTATTAAAAAAAATTCTAAAATAAATAAATAACCAAAATTGTAGTTGAGATTAATAAATAAATAACTACAGAAATAAAATAAACATTATTATTTAGTAAATTTTATTGCTGGATTTTTTTTAAAATGTTTTTTTCAATTGTAATCTATTCAATCAAACTCTTTGTTAATGATGTTTATAATTTAACATCATTAAGTAATGAAGCTAAAAAAAAAGAACTTGGTTGAATAATCAATTTTATTTTACTTCAGTATGAAATGTCTTGCATATTAAAACAAAGCATACATTTTTTTCAGGTATGTTTCAAGCATAATAGCTACGTAAAATGTAAACAAAAACAATTAAAGAAAAAATTTTAAATTAAAATGTTAAATATTAAATTAAAATATTTATTTAATAATAATGTATAACTATTGGGTTTGGATAAAATATTTATTCATTGAAGTACATTGCAATCCATTCTAACAATATTGAAAATGTTTAACAACTTACTAAACTTACTGAACAGTTTGCTTCAATCTTTCTTGTTAGTAAGCAAATTTTTTATTTACAGAGATACTATTTCTATTGCAAATAATAAAAGGGAAATAGAGCAAAACATTTTTATGAAAATAATTAAAATAATTTTCAAAGTATTTTGGTACATTAAATTGAATGGATTTGTTAATTATAGAAGTACTTGACAGAATTGAACAGCCTAATAATTTTGATGGTTTCCTTTTGCAACAAGTTCTGAAACTTTTCTGTCCTTTTTTTACAGACAGAGTTGATCACATTCTTTATACTTTAGCTTGTTTACAATGGAGTACTTGTGCAAAAAATGAGCTCTAACCAATAAACTTGGCTTTATTAATTACTATTATTATTAGTAATTGTTGAAATGAGTAATGACTAGTGAATACAACAAATAAAAAATCCTGAACATAGCCAAAAATTCTTCTACACAATCCCCAACAATGTAAAAAAAGGATATATCCAGGAAATTTCAGAAACACAGCATTTCTAATATATTGTAAAGTATTTTAATACACAAAAAAGTACAGGTTGTCAGGCTTACAGATTTATTAAAAGAAAAATTTATAACTTGCATTGTATTTAATAAAACAACTTTTGAATACAACAGTAAGAACCAATCTACCATCTGGGAACTATATTCAGAAATTGTTCTATCTAATTGCAAAGTGGGGAGGAGTCACATCTTATTGAGAAATGGTGCCAGGAGGAAGTTGAGGGGTGGCATATGCTGCAGAATAAGTTGTCCAAATAACTTGATCCTGTCATTGTGGCCTATCACCTGATCCTATATTGCTATTCTGCACATGTGCTAGTAACAAATGCTGAAGTATGATATTTGTAAGAAATGGCCACAACTGACTTAGTCTTACAATGCAAGTTATAAATTTTCCTTTTATTAAACCTGTGAATCAGACACCCTGTATAAAACACATGAAAAACACTATTGACATTATATAAGATCAAATAATAATAATGTTGCTCAGTTACAATAAATTACATTAATTAATTAATTACTTAAATTATAATTACATTGTAAATATATATATAATATAATGTAAATATAAATATTTATAAATTATATGTCATTATATGTTAAGATAATTTTTCAGAGATTGATTATTCAATAATTACCAACAATGTTACTTTATTTTTTAGGATTGGAAAAGAACAATTATGCAATATAACATTCATATATTTATTCAAAGTTTTACTCTGGTTTTGGTACCACTTCTTATTCAAATTCTTGTTATAATTTTAAAAGAAGTTGGGCTTAATAAAGGAATTGCTAGTGGGTTTTCAGTTGTTGGTTGTATGCCACCTCCGGTATCATCAGCAGTTATTCTCACAAAAGCTGCAGGAGGAAATGAGGTTATTAATTTATTTAACAGTGAATAAGAAGTATATATTTTTTAAAAATATATATATATTTTAAAGTTGTTCTTAAGGTGTACATACAAATTTAGAAATATAATAATTATATTTTTTTCCAGGCTGTAGCAGTTTTCAACTCTGTTCTTGGTAGCTTCTTGGTAAGCAATAATTAATTTGTATTTTATTTAAGTTAATATATTTACTAATCTAATATTATTTCTATATTTTATAGGGTATAATAGTAACTCCACTTTTGATATTGCTAACAGTAAGTTTATTTAATTTCATAATTTTATATCTGTTATCTTTTGTATTAATTAATTAAACATAAGCCAGCATAATCATCTATAACATCCTGTAAAAATTATATCTATTTCACGACTATTACAGAAAAAAATTACTATATCATTTATCATTTATGAGATATTTTCATTTAATTTTTCTACAGTCAAACCTGTCTATAATGGAACCTGTATATAGTGAAAACCTGTCAATAACAGAAAATTTCTTCGGTCCCTTGAATTTTTTGCAAAAATTAATATAAATTAGCTTGTATATAATAGAACCTGTCTAATGTGAAAACGGAAAAAAAAAATTGGGTCATATATAAAAATAGGATAACTTTTAGATATTATTAGATTAATGAATAAAAATTTAGCTATGAAGTCTATAATTTTCTTTGTTTTTCAATGAAATTTTGATAGTTTTCTGGCAATTTTTGTTGAAAATTTTGAGATTTTGATTAGCATTTTTGCTGCAAAGATTACTAAATAATGATTTCTTTTAATAGATACACTAAATAAAAAATTAATATTTTGTAGAATCAGAAAAGCCACTTCATAAACTTCATTTCCCTTCAGTTTCCAAGTTAGAAATTGTTTGATTTATTTTCATATCTTAAACTAATTAATTATTATTAATAAAAAATTAATAATAAAATTTTTATAGATTTAGCAATAATTATCAACATAAAGGTATAGAGATTCAAGAAAAATTATATAATAATCCATTTGATTTTTTTGTGTAATTGCATAAGACTTTTAAGCACAGTTTTTTCATCTGTTTTTGCTTTTAAGTTCTTCACTTTATTTTGTGAAAATTTAAATCAAAACAATGAAAAAACTAATTGGTTAAAACTAAATTTAACCAATTAGTTTTTTCATTGATTTTGTTTTGTTTTTTTCTCAGTGATCTTAATAGTCATTGCATTTATTGCAGCAGTTCTTCAGTAGTCTCTGACTGTGCCAATTTTAATCATAGTGTTGAAACTATTGAAGAATTTTTGTCCAATTCTCAAACACAAGACACAGTAATTGCCAATTGTTTAATTGCTGATTAGTGAGTGCCATGTGTTTGAGAAAATGGCAATTAAACACATTCTATGGGTACTAGGTTTTCAGATTTTTTTTCTTCTGTGCATTACAGACATATTTTGGTGTTTTCAACATGCCCTTGAAGTTTAAAACATTTCCATTGCAGGAAAAACAGTTTTAAGTATGAATTGTACTATTTTTTCTTCAACGTTTCTGTTTTTTCTCCATTAATAAAAACATGAGCTTCTGTAAAACAAAAGCTCATGTTTTTATTAATGGAGAAAAAACAGAATCTGCCAAAATGGAAAATTGTAACCAATATTACCACATTTTATCTTAGACAGTTTCACTATTAATATATTCTGTCCTGATTACATTTTTCCTAATTGGTATTTTGATTTATTTTTTTCCTATTGTGCAAAGTCTGTAGCATTAGAAAATTTTATCAGGCTATCGTTATGTTAAAGATTGTATTTTGAAATTTTAAGCCATATCTACATGTCATATTTTGCTTGAATTATAATACTGGATTGTTCGGAAAGTAATTTCGTTTTTTACCGCCAGAGGAATTGGTTGTATTTTTACTCGTAAATTTCATTTTAAACTCTATCGTCATTATATATTTTGACATCTGATATTTCAAGGCTTATCTGTAAAAAATTTTGTTTGATTCTGTGCAATTGCTTTTTTGGTGTCCCATCAAATATGGAAAATCGAAAGCAGCATTTTCAGCATAGTTTGCTTTTAGTATTACCAAAAACATAAAAATGCTGTTCAAGCAAGAAAAAATTGTGTGACATATATGGAAAAGATGTGTTGACAGAATGATAGAGCCAAAACTGGTTCACAAAATTTTGTTTTGGCAATTTTGATATTGAAGATGCACCACATTCTGGAAGGCAGTTGAAGCTAATAAAGACAAAATAAAGGTATTGATTAAAGCAAGGGTGGGCAACCTTTTTTATAACATGGGACAGAATAAATTTTATGTTTTTTCCGCGGGCCATAGTAGTTAATTGACACTTTATGACCTCTAAATTTTTAGTCTGCAAATATGAAATAAATAAAAAAAAATTAATTACTACAGTCGACCCCCCTATAACGCTGTCGATTATTCCGTTTTATATAAATTCCATGTTGTATGAGTCACTTAGATTTTACAAATGCGTGTGCCGGGCTGTGAACGGCTCACCTATTTGTAAAATCTAAGTGACTTTAAACACAATAAAAACAGCACTATGTAGTTGGATACGACAGACATTACATTTTCTAATTGCATAGCTTTTGCACATATATTTTCTTGATGGATGATGCGATGAGATAAATAATTTAGAAAAATTCTGTTCTCCCATTTTTTGTTTGAATAAGGAAAGACTCCCTTATTTTTTCCTGTCATTGCTGCCACAACACTTCAGAAAATAATATTCAATTTAAACTAGACGAATTACATCGAAAAATATTTATTTATAATTTCTTCTAAACATCTCGCGGGCCGGATAGAAACTTTTCGCGGGCTGTAGCTGGCCCGCGGGCCGGGTGTTGCCCACCGTTGGATTAAAGCAAAGCATTGATTAACAACACGAGAAATCACTAAGAGATTAAATTTATCGAATTGAACCATTCATGATCACTTGAAACGACTTAGTTTCATTTCAAAGCTCAATATACGGGTTCCACATGTTCTTAAAGAAAGAGGTGCTTTCTGGTTGGATTTTAAAGGATTTTTTTGAACTTCTACCAGGCAATTCCACAATTGATTCAAAAGTGTACTGCGATCAAGTAAAGAAATTGAATGATATCGTCAAACAGAAAAGGCCAGAATTGATCAACAGAAAAGATGTAGTGTATCCATGCTAATGCCAGATCTCACAAGTTTAGTAACTTGTCAGAAACTTACAACTTGGATGGGATGTGCTACCACACCCACCATATTTGCCAGATCTGGCATTCTCAGATTATTTGCTCTGATCTTTACAAAATATTTTAAACCATAAAACATTTACTTGAAATGATGATGTCAAAAATCACTTAGATCAGTTTTTTGTAAGCAAAGATCAAAACTTTTATGAATGTGGAATCATGCTACTACCAGAAAGATGCAACAGTTTGATCAAAATGGTCAGTATATAATTCAATAAAATATTTATATTATAAGAAAATTGGTTTTCATTTTTTTTCCCCACGAGAAAACAAAATGAAATTATTTTTTGAACAACCCAATAGTAAAAGAAGAAATGTTACTTATGTTTTTGATGTTTTTTCTTCAGAATTAATATTTTAAAATTTTGACACAAAAAATTAAATAGTATTTTACAAAAGTTGTATTATACAACAATATTATTTTTTACAAATTTTGCTGAATTTTTTAAACTGAAATTTTATTTATTTTGTAGAAAAATAATGTTATAATAAATATAACTGCTATTTTTAATAAATTAATATTACATTTTAAATTTTTAGGTTGGTTCCTCTGCTTTGATACCTGTGAGATCAACAATTTTGCAATTATTTTGGACCATAATATTTCCTTTGATTATTGGGCAAAGTTTACGTTATTGTTTTGTTGCTTGGATCAATAGAAACCAAGTTAAATTAAATACAGTTGGAAGGTTTGCTTACTTATACTAAATTGAAGTATAAATAAATTAATTCTATAATAATAATTGAAAATTTTAACTTGTTGATTATGAATTTATAAAATATATATATTTAAAGTATATTTTATAAGTGTATATATTTTAGTTTTATGAATATATACCATAATTTCATATGGATAACCTGCAGTAGCATATACATATGCCTCAATAGCCATTGGAAACAAGACATCAGTGTGGAATTTAGAAGATATTGTCTCAGATACTTAAATTTTTCCACATTTTATCATCATAATCAGTTTACTCTAGATGTAATTATAAAATAAAATGGAACAAACAGAAGTAGAGTATTTGAAATGAATCTCCTAAACTACATCTGTTGAAAGTTATAAAATGCTGCTGAACATCCAAAATTTTATCATCTTGCTTCATTTCTATTTTATTTATTAAATAATAATAAATGTAGGAAATTCTTAAACACAGCAGATACATTTGTGAATAGCACACACACAAAAAACAATTTATTTTGTAGTTACGCCTTAAGTTTTGTTCTGGATAACATTAGACTTCAGTATTATAATCGAAGTAGGATACACTCCATGAACCATAATTAAAATTGGCATGAAATCAATCATTTTGCATCATTGTATAATTCTCATCTACTTTCAAATTGACTTTTAGTCACACATAATCCAAGGATTAATTACTAAAATCAACAACAAACATCTTTGGCTGTTAAGACACATCTATTTGATATACACTGTTTTCAGCCTAATGCATAGACGATATTTTTAATACCTATTTTAGGACTTAGGTGCCATATTTTTGGAACATCAGTTACAAACTGTTCCAAAATACAGGGTATTTATAATTAAAAGTTTTTTTTTGAAATTGCCATAAAAGGAAAACTACTGGACAAAATGTTATCAAACTTGATAATAGCTTATTGGAAGTCATGGGGTTTTATTTCCCCCCAAAAAATAGTTCAAAAACTAACCATCAGCGGGGAATGGCGCTGCATGCAATATTGCTAAATGAATCAAGACATGAAGACATTGGTTGAAAATGAACAATTTAGCGGAATTGAAAAATGCGATACATCATGTCCGTAACATTGATCCTGATATGCTAAGAGCTACTGTTGAGAACACAGTAATGCAATTTAACTTGCTTTCAGAAAATGGTGGATGCCACATTGAACATGCTTTGTAACACGTTTTAGAAACAATTAAAAACATTTTCAACTGATGTCTGCATGTCTTATTTCGTTTAACAATATTGCATACAGCGCCATTCCCACAGGTGGTGAATTTTTGAACTACAGTGGAACCTCACTTAATGAGCATAATTCGTTCCAGAATTGTACTCGTAATATGAAACACTCGTTAAGCAAAACAATTTTTCCCATATAAATTAATGTAAAATACAATAATGCATTCCATGCCAAAAAATATTCAAATATTTTATGTATAATGTTTATTCAAAGAAAATTGTACAATGTGCATTGTTAAGAGTGTGAATCATCATCATCATTTCTTCTAGCATGGAATGAACCAACCTGGAATGAGAATTCGATTTGCAGAAAACAAAAAAAAAAAGATCACAGCTAATATGTTTGATAAACGCTCCAAATAATATGTGAAATTCTTGGGCTATGTAAAACTATAATTAAATATTATAAATGAATTAATTTAACTAGAAGTAGGCAGTTATGCTGCCATCTCATATTAAATAACTGCCTACTTCTAGTCAAATTAATTGATTTCTAATATTTAATTATAGCCTTTACATAGCCCAAGAATTTGGCATATCGTTTGACATGTTTATTATATAACGGGCTATGGTTGTTGATGTTTATACATAATATGTGTGACCACAAGTTTGAAAAAAATATGTGATTATGAGTGACACTAAGATGCTAGTGGAACCAGTGCTAAACACAGACTGGAGCATGTGCACAATTTGGGACTTTCCCTCTCCTCATCATCATTATGCAAAACACTTGTTATGTGAGGTGCTTGTTAAGCGAGATTCTACTGTATATTTTCTTTTGTGGAAAATAAAATCCTATTACTTCCTGTAAACTATTACCAAGTTTGATAACATTTTGTCCAGTAGTTTTTCTTTTATGGCCATTGGTTGGGGGGTCCTTCCCTCCGCAATGGGAAGGACCCACCCAGCCAGAACAGACTCCCTGGCTTATACAGTATCCCCATTAGGGACAACAGATTTGATAGGGACCTTGTTTAATTGGCTCAACTAAATGCTTCTTGGGAGTCAGAGTACAGGAGCACCTTGCCGACATACAATATGCGAGAAATGTCACTGCTCCCTCCACATATGCTGGGGATCCAGACATTGTGGCAGTCTTTAACCAGGTGAAGCTCATCCTCACTTTGTCCTGCACGGACCACCTAAGATGGTTAGAGGCAGTTCACATATATAAATCTAGCCTTATTGCCACTTGCATCAATTATAAAGAGGAGGTGGTTTTGTCAGTAGCCTGGCAGGCCCTGATTGACACCGATCTTTAAATGCCAAGATCGACTAGCCATACGAATGCACATGCATGACATGACAAATATTTCTCTATTGTCGGATTCGAATGATTCTTCAAATTTTTGTAATCCAAACGTTTTATGTTTCATCAGAAATTCTGTTTAACCCTGAAGAACTCAAGGGAGTTCGAAAATGTTAGTGGCGAACTTTCTTTTTTGTTTTTCGTTGCACACGTCATTGGTTCATAGAGTACATTTTTTTTTATACCTTTTTTAATACATAGATTTTATATTTTCATTTTAGGGTAATTTTTTAGAACATATCATGCATTATGTATGACATTATTCATTATTAACAAACCATATTTTTGAATTTGTGTTGATAATTTCCAGTTTATTTTTTATTTTTTAGGGTTTAGATAGTGATTCAGCCTCAGTTATAATTTGAGACTTGAATCATATTTTGAAATATCTAATGTTTTCTAACAATTTCCTCTAATTTACTGTTTTGCACCACTATGATGCAAAACCTAGCAAAGTAGGAAAATTGTTGGAAGATATTAACCTTCATTCCTTTAATCATTCAGCCTTCATTTTAATTATCCATTTGTCCATTTAAAAAAAATTTATTAAGAATCAATGCATTAATAAAAATCTAATACTTCTGAATTAAATTAACCTATTTTTTTAATATAAATATGTCATCACTTATAAAAGAAATAATTAGTACAACTTTTGCAAAACTAACACATTTTGCAAATAATCATGTTATTTGATTGAGTTTGCTTTATATACAACTTTTTCATTCTTGCATCTCAGTGCTACCA
This sequence comes from Centruroides sculpturatus, assembly GCF_000671375.1. Classification (NCBI taxonomy): domain Eukaryota; kingdom Metazoa; phylum Arthropoda; class Arachnida; order Scorpiones; family Buthidae; genus Centruroides; species Centruroides sculpturatus. The sequence continues at coordinate 185,634 of NW_019384716.1, read as the reverse complement.
TTTATATCTGATGACATCTGATCTTTCAAAGTTTCATTAACTGGTCTTTCAAAGTTTTATTAATGCATTGACTGATTAGAATAGTGGAGAATTCTGGTGTAGGCTGTTTGAGATACATTGGGTAGCAGATCAAATAAAATGACAATTCAGTAATGCAATTGAAAAGATATAATAGAGAAATAATTATTTAATGGTGAGATAATTTTATTAAATGCTTGCGATGGAAAACAGTTTTCCATATTGTATTACTGAAACTTCTTATAGAAAAAGAGATGATATTTATAAGAAATGTTGTGAGTTTGGTGAATTTCACCATTTGTACCATGAAATAAAAGATAATTCAGCTTTTCTTCTTCTTTGGAAGCCTGAGCAGTGGAAATGGCAATCAAATTTGTTTGGCAGATGCTTCCTGCGCACACATATAGAAGCGTCAACTGGTGCTTGCTACAAGCTAAATGTAGTTCTCCAGATATGCACATTCTCTTGTATCAATTTGTGTGCTTTGTATGGCAGCACATGTGGCAACATCCAGCACCCACAGTTGCTGGATGCTGCCACATAGGAATATCCTAAGAGTGATAATGGTGAATACACTGTACACTTACTATTATAGTGCATTGTTTATAGCTTTTTTCATCTTATAGCTGTGAGTTTATTAGAGGCTGCTTACTATTAGAATAAATATGGTATTACAGTAATACCTTGACTTATGTGAACCTGGAGTTACGCGATTTTCAAATCTTGTCGATTCGTCTTTTGTTTGAGCGCCACACAACTCTTGATTTCTCACCTCCCCACACTATTGTTCAGCTTATGTGTTCGGACATGTCACGTGGAATTGACACATAGCTACAATTTATTTTGTGTTATTTATTTCTGTGTTTGTTATATCTATGGAGACTTGAGAGACTCTATGTGGTGATTTCTTGTAACTGTAAATGAATCAAAAGACGAGATAAGATTAATGAGAACATTTATTAGCTTACATACATCCGACTTGGATTTTACACAAATTGCGAAATTATACCCAGACTTATGCAAGTTCGATTTACGTGGTTATCGCTCAGTCCCACCTATCGCGTAAGTTTGGGGTATTGCTGTATTTAATATTCAATATAACATTTCCAACATTTTCTGTTAATAATTTATTATAAATTTATAACTTATTCATTAATTGTAAAGTTTACATCTATGACTAATTCATATATTGATAATATAAACCTTTGAAAACTTTGTATTTTAGTTGCATGCTCCTTTTGATAATTTATACTACATTTTGTGATATGTTTATTCAAGAAGAAACTGAAATAAAATTCTCTACATTTGTAATTACTGGTGTAATTGGTAAGTAGGAATTAAATATTTGAAATATATCACTCATTTATTTAAAAAAGTTAAAATTAGTGATGTAACGAGTATTCAGTTACTATTCAGTATTCGGCCGAATACCAAATACCTAAAAACGGGAGTAAGAAATAACAAAAACACAGTAAATTAATTATTTTGGTATTTAGATTTAATGTTATTGGGTAGGTGTTGTTTGTTTATATTTATTTATAACTTATAACATGCAAATAAAATAAAAAAATAATAATAATATTAGTCACTTGTTTTCACAATTTATAATTACAAAGATCAGCACACGTACACACCTATTGGTTCGAGAATCGTCACACACCTGAGGATCTGACCCTGCCTATCCTTCTTTTTAAGCACTCGTCTTTGCTCTTCCCTTTTTCTTTCCTCTATCGCTCTAGTCCACATATGCATACTTTATAATATGCACTCACGATACTTTCAATTCGTCACTTTTTTATCTTAGATTTCCAATTTTACAATTACGTGACTCATAGCCTGGTGATAATGGAGAAAAGAGACATATAGGACATTGATATTAGTCACAGTTATTATTTCACAGATTCGACAGAGCTTGGTAGCCTGAACGGCCTCAGGCTTTTGCCCGTGCACGCTAAGTGACTTTCATTACAAGCATTTAACTTTCTAAATCTATGACAACAATTGTTTGGCATTGACAGGTGCGAATTTCACGCTAATAAGCTGCCTCGACTTGTTCAATTATGTTATCAACTAAATTTCATATTTATTTTCATTTTCACTTCGCGGTCCTTCTCTGTTTTTTTCCCGTTATTTATTAATGTAGGTCATTTCATTGTTATCCACATTTGATATCATCATTTATCATTTAGTCCACTACAACTGTCAAGAGTTAACGCAATTGGTGAAGCGTAGTGATAGCGGGCCAATGGAGAGCAGGGTCCTTGCCATAATGCGGTTTGGATGCCAATTTTTGTACATGCGTTAATTAATTAATCAAGCTGGATAGTTTGGCCAAATATTTGGCTATTCAGCCATGCTCCTGGTTGAATATTCAGTATTTGGCCTGAGGCCGAATATACTATTCGTTGCAACACTAGTTAAAATGAAAACTATATTTACTTTTATTTTAATATTTTTTTGAATTCGGTTATAATTTATTTAGTGCTTCATTTTTAATAGTTTTAATATAATTTTTTTTTTATTTATTAGATATGTTCATTTTTCGAACTGTTTAAATTATAAGAAATTACAATAAACTGTTATTAATATCTTACGCTTTGAAATTACTATGTGATCAAAATAATTAAAATTATAAATTAAAATGTACACAAAATATTATTTAAAATTTACAGTAATTATTCTTCAAGCAAGCCTCATGTATCTTGTATTAAACATATCTTCTATGGTGAATGACTGCAGTCCTTCAGAAACAATTGCTATTTTGTTTTGTGCAACTCATAAGTCTTTAACTTTAGGTATGAACTTTTAAATGTGTGTGTGTGTGTGTGTGTGTATATATATATATATGTACAGTACACACTGCTATCCTATTTTGAGTTTAATATAAAGTAAGAATTAATTAGAATATAAAATTTAGTAATGAATAATAAAATTATTGTAGGAATTCCTATATTAAAAGTTCTCTATAATGAAGATCCACAATTGGCAGAAATAAGTTTCCCTCTGCTGGTATATCATCCTACGCAGATACTTTTTGGAAGCTTGTTGATTCCAAGACTTAGAAAATGGATTAAACTTGAATGGTATTCCGAAAGACCTATTAAAGTTTAAAAATGATTTTTCTCAAAATATATTTTATATCATTTTTTTCTATAGGTATAAAATGCAAGATGTTTAAAAATTGAAAAAATTTACAGATATAATTTGACATATTCATCTCAAATAACTCATCAGAAAAATCAATTGTGATAAAATACTTCTTATATAAGCAAATTTTTTAAAAAGAAAAAAGAAATTATTTTTTAAAAAATATATATATATATAATTTCCGAATTAATGACTTAAAAATAAAATATTATAAGATATATTTGAAGGGAACATTTTTTGATAATCTTATCAAATTTCAAATGATTTTTACATGAAAATTAGATGGAGAAAATGCAATTTCGATATGTGCCAAAATGATAAAGATGTATCATTTTAACTTAAATTACTGTTGAAAGCCAATTCAATCCAAAAATTTATTGGATTCTGGTTTTTAAGTCTAAGAAAGATTTGGATTGATAGACAAAAAAATCAGAATCCAATAAATTTGTGAAAATTATTTAGATTTTAAATTTTTTATTGATTCAGTATATTGATTGATACATGTAAATTATTCTGAGTAGATGAATGCTTGTTCTGAAGTCAGGAATAAGATTTGCAGATATTATTAATAAATTAATAATTTAGATCAAAGTTAGAATATACCATATTTTTATTAAAAAATAGATAATAGTTTTTAATAATGAATTAGTGTTCATATTTTTGTTATTTATATCAAAGTTTTGATAGATATGTTTCATTTCAACAGTGAAGCAAACTGCTTTGTTTTTGTTATTTCATCTATAATTATCCACAAAAGTTTGCTAATGACATAGGTTAGTGATAGTTTTACATATACATTTAGTTAGATTAAATTATTTCTTATCTAAGTAACTTTTGTGTATTTTTTTATATTGAATATTTTGACCAAATAATATTTGTTTCTTGGAAAAAAATTGATAATCTAGTCTGTGATATCATCCCATCAAAAATGATTATTATTATTTACTTACATTTACAGTTTTTAAATAAAACTACTTTCGGTCCATTTATATTTGTCAAAAAAAATTTTATTGAAAAACTGGAATAACTTACACAAAGCACAAGTTAATAATACAACCTAAATTATTTATAAAACATTCCAATATCATCGATTCCAATAAAAGTTGAATTTTGCTTGATGATACTGTGTTTAATCTGATTTAATTTTTGTTGAACTTTAATTTAGATTTGCTTTCATCTGTCCTTACTTCAGTTATCACATCATTAAGAATATCTTATTAAAAGCATCATATTATTAAAAATATTGCTATCTTTAGGCACATTGTGTCTCTGTTTGGATTAAAATATACTATGTAGTTTTTTCAATGATTGACAGCAAATGAGATCATTGGATTAACTTTTGAGGTAATTTGAAAACTTGTTGCTTGAAAGTATCATTTGATTATTACAGTAGAGTCCCACAAACTCAACTTAAAGTGGACTGAGAAGGTGATGAGTTACTGAAAATGACAAGTTTTATGGCATAGCGATGAGTTTAGTCTAAATAGTGGAATTTTCATAAAGGTATTATATGTGCAAAATCACATATGTATTAACTATGATCAAATAGTGACTATTTCTATTTGTAGTTAAATTTTAATTAAAAAAAAAAATTATTGGCTATTCAGTGGCTTCTTTTGTGTTAGTGACATTTGTATCATAGCATTTTGCAGTGGCACCTTGGATAAAGGGTTATATTCTTTGTTAACATGTGGAATTGATGCTATTATCAAGTGTTGCTGGTGAAGAACAATAACTTATTTGATTCTAGTGTTAAGTTATAGAAGTAAAAATTAGATTGCATTTTTTTCTCTGAATGGTGCATTGAATTTTACAGAATGTCATATTATAAAGAGTCGGGTTTCCAAGACTCTACTGTATAATAATTCAGGATTAGTTGTCTATATTTAAATATTGAGAATACAATGAAACGTAAATGAAATTTTGCTTTAATATTCAAGATTTGATTATTTCATCTTTTATCTGTTTTAATGTAAATTTATGCATTCCAATATTGTGAGAATTGTTTGTCTTTTATAATCCCTTTTTTTTTTGTTGTTTGTTTTTTTCTGATAGTTTCTATAATTTCTTCTATAAAATCTCTTTTATTTATGGTGATATTTTCATATTTTTTTTTGTTCTAAAACAAAGACTGTTATAGTTAATTAACACTGGTTTTTAATTTGAATAAGAAAACTATTGTGCTTTGACATATACAATATTAATATAATTGTAATTATTGTGTATCAACATTGGACCTATTTTAAAAATATTATTTACATGCTAGCTTTAAAACATTTGTACAGACAGGTATTTAATATTATATGTAATACTTTAATAGCACCTTATTATAAATATGATATTGAAAACATTATATAAAACACTTTAAAAATTGAAATCATTAGCTATAAAATGATGCACCATACATATAGATATATAATTATTTCTCAGTTTTGAACTATTGAGAATTTCTTGTATATATATAAATTTTATTCTTATAAAATACATCTGGATATTCTTTTTATAAGTACAGGTATTGCAATTAAAAAAAAAAATTGATTTTATTTTAATTATTGTTTTAAAAATAATAATATTTATTAATTCGTATTAGGCCTTTAGCCTGTTACATAAGGGTGTTCTAGTAACATAACATCAAAAAACTACAGTTTATCAACACAATAGGACTGGTAGATATACAACTCACTGATAAAGAAACATGTCCTCAATATGTGTAACTAAATTAGACAAAATTAGATTAAAACGATTATATACGAAACTTTTTTGCAAAATTATATAGATTATATATAGTAGTAGTATTAGCAGAATGGAAAAATTGATATATCTTATTTTCATTCAATAAATTCTTTAGTTGGCTAAGACCCCCTTTAGATCTTAAATCTTGACCCTCCTTCACTTACAATACAAATGGAATTTGGTCAATATTTCATAACTTCTTAGACAACTACTTTAAGAAAATTCGTAGATTTTATTATTGACCATAATCAGTTCCTTATTTAGTCTGAGTTGGATGAAGAATTTTTTAATTACAAAAGGTATATTTGTTAACATTTAACTATTTATAAGAGGGTATTCCAGTAATAAACTATACCATTGAGGTTTGTTCCGGTTATACATTTCTTCAATATCTTGTGACAATGAAACTTTGAGTGAATTTTGAATTAAATGAGATTTTAGTAATTCACTAAATTCAGATTTTTCTAGGAGAGGACCTAAAGAGACTCCATAGATATTAACAATACTTTTAATTTGATCCATTCGTGATCTTCTCTGTGAAACCTGGCAGGATTTTTTATATAACAAAAACAGAAGTTTAGAAGACATTTCCGCTATCTCTAATAATAAATAGGAAATTAATAAATGTTTTTATAATCTTTTTTAAATAGTTTAAACCTATTTAGTTATGTTTTGTTACTGTTTTTAAAATTTCATATAAAAATACTATTTATATAGTACTTTGTACAATGATTTCTGGAAGTATAGTAATTTTATAATAATAGATACTAAGAAATGATTTATTGATAAAACATTTCATTGTATTTCATCTCATGCAGGGATTTACATGACAAAGTTTTCCTCTGCAAAATTTTATTTTTCTATTATCATTTATATTTTCAACTGTTGTATAAAATTTAAACTTTATATTTCATAGATATATCATCAGTAGACATTGATGGAAAATTTCTTTAAAAATAAAATTTTTATATAAAATAAAAATACTGTATTTGGAAACATATTTATAAGATATTTCATACAGTCATTATGATGGCAACAAACATCATACAATATGAATAATTTTATATGTATGTTGTACAGTACATATATTTGTGATAATTATATAAAATAACTTAAAAATATTTGTTATAAAAAATTTATTTCTTAAAAAAACAACAGTTTGTGACTTTTAAAAGAAACTGTTTACCAAATACTTCAAAAATAATAATGGAAACCAATAATAATAAACAAAGTGAAATTTTCATAAACTACAGGTAACCCCCGTATAACACGGTACTTTTATAGCACGGATTCACTCTGACACGGTTCGAGAATTAGGTAAAACACTCGTACAACATAAAATGTAATAAATTTTTACATACTTAAGTAATAATAGTTCACGAAAATAATAATTTTCGTGAACTATTAGTACTGTACTTAAGTATGTAAATTTTCTCTTCTCGCCTTCTATCGATATACGTGGTCCTTCTCGAAACTTATTTCAATGTTGCCAGATCGCGACGCTTCTGCTTCTGATGTTGCTAAATGTTTTTCCCTTATTCCATACTTGCTTTATTCTTCATAAGTGCTTAGCACCATATAAGGAAATTTATAAAGACCTTTTAACTAGAAGCAAGCAATCTAAAATTACATACATTTTGCAAAAGGTAAAGCATGGATCTGAAGATAATGCAGAAAAATGCTCAGAGGATAAGGATAACTTGCCAAAAAGAAAACGCTCTCGGTTAATTAATAGTGTTTTTAGTGATGACGAAGAAAACATTGTTTAATTTATATTAATATGTATCACTTTAAAAAATTTTTATGATGATATTTATCTTAATTATGAAAATATAATAGCATGTTTTTTTAATTTTTGGAACCTAACCCTCCTTTTCGTATTAGTTCTTTTTTTCGTATAACACGGCAATTTTTTGGAACGTAACTACCGTGTTATACGGGGGTTACCTGTATATATAACATTAAATTTGTTTTTAATGTCTACATACAATTTTCGTTTGATATTCTAAATCATATTTATATAAAACTTTATTGCATATAAAATAGCAATAAAATGAAGTAACATACAAAGGCAATTTAATCTTAAAAATATAATATTTGGAACTAATAGTTCTGTTCAAATACAAGATCTTACAGGAAACTTTTCATAGTATTAGCAATAAATAATATGTTTTATATTTTAACAACTTTAAAATTAGTGCATAAAAAGATTAAGATTTCGATAGTAAATGGCAAACATATTAATAATAATATGCATTTGTAGTTGCATCTATGATCTTCAAGTGTAGTGGTTTTGTATGTGAAAGTTCTCTCTTATCAGTAAACTTACTATTTACTTGAATGAAAAGCATCAAAGTGTGTTACTTTTGAAAATTGTATTAACTTTCAAATTGTGTTATATTTAATGAAATATTTCTATCTTAATTTTAGTATTTGTAAGTTATTATTTACTTTAGCATAATTTATATTTCTTCTTACTTTATCATATTGAAATTGTGTCTATTGTTTTGTGGATTTTTGAATTACAGACGAAGCTATTTTATGGAAAAATAATTGAAAACCTTCGCTTTCCTAATGATGGAAAATATAATTTTATTTTAAGCGAAATTTTCAAGTAAAACTAAAAGTTCCGTTTGTATTATATTTTAAAAAATTTAGAAAATAAAATTCCTATTTAAGTACAGCCAAATTTCTCTTCTTGGTGCAATTAATTATCAATGACTGAAAATTTGTCGAAAACATAAGATATTAATCAATTATGAAGATCTGAAGAATTTCCTTTTATCCGACATTTTTGAAAAAATGTAAACATCGTTTCAATTTATTTTTAAAAAGGCCTTTATACAAAAGTGCGTAAAGATCGTCATCGGAATTAAATTCCTATGGACAACTCGCAGAGTATCGTTACTTACGATGACATAGATTATTTGTATAATACGACAGAATAAGATGCATGGGAAAACTATATATAGAGTAAGATGGTAAAACATACGTTAAGCGTGGTATTTACAATTAAAATTGATTTTCTTGTGAACAAAGAGACTTGCCGCTAATTGACACGAAATATTGATTGATAAATTATTAGGCTTGAATTTGAAAAAAATTAGACATATAAATTCCCACTGTCATCCTTCCTTAATCTCGAGAACATTATTAGATTGATGAAAGTCGAGACCGGGATCGTGTTCAGTAATGCAGAATGCTAAGTAAGAAATTAGCTTCGTTCACCTAGTCCAGTGTTTCTCAACCTGTAACGAATCGTCATCCCCTTCAACGTAGTATCGCCCCCTTGAATAAAACCGTTACGTAGTATCGCCCCCTTCACTTCAAAATTCCGATGCCGAGAGCTAAGGCTAACGCCAAATTCGTACTACATTGAATAGACTAGTGACTAGTATAATGTTATTTGTTTAATTATTGTACGATATAACGAATAAAATAGTTAATTATTCTTAATATAATGTTTTACTATATCGCCCAGAAAATTGTTTTTCGCCCCCAAAATATAAATTGTTACTAATCGCCCCCTCAACACAGAAAAACGCCCACATGGGGGGGGCGATATCGCCCCCATTGAGAAACACTGACCTAGTCAATTATGAAGTGTTCTGAGTATCCTTGAACGGTGTGCCGAGTTAGTAAGTTAGACTGATCGTGTGTAAAATTGGCGAATGAGATAATTATAATGATTTTATGAACATTATAAAAAATACGAGTATATTTAGTCCAGCAAGAGCACCCATCTTAAATCGCACGACGAAATAAAAACAGTGATGTAAAGAGGAAAAGTATGATGTACAGGGTCAAGACACTACTGATTTGAGATCCAGAGCATATATTTTAAAAATATGATTAAAAATTGCAGCCCGCATTGTGACGATGTCACAATTGTTTTTGCTCATTGGTGGTTAAAATTTAAACTGAGTAGAATATAAAATTTGATCTTGAAAGATTATTTTTCACTAAAGCTTTTGAGTTTTGGAAAATCAAAAATCGATATTTTAGGCTTATTACAATACGCAGAAAAGGATTAAAGTTCATAAAATACTAAACCCATATAGAAACATCCCGAAACCCGATATTTTAGTAAAATGCCAAATGACTGCCGGATTAAATTGGTCTACTTTGCCGCCATTTTAATTAAATTCTAAATAATTTTGTATTAGAGGTAGGCGTTAGGCGCCATCTCCTATTAAATTTAATAAGACGTGGACGCTGAAGTCGACGCCATAAGTAACCGAGGATGGTTATATGTAAAATGCCTGGAAGGGTAGAGTAACTGATTTAAAACAGGAGTTGAGAGTTCAGGTCCCGCTCCAGGCAATTGTTTTCAGATATCATTTGAGTGAGTTTTAAATAAATAATAGCTAAATTTTTACTGCTGAAGTGCACTCATCATATACAATAATTGACACCATACGTAACAATAGAGACTTATGGCAAAGCTTCAGTCACAAGCCACAAGAAATGATTCGAGAAGTAAAGGCCGAGGCATCATCCTGTGGTCATAAAGTTTAAAACGGTAGCAATTATCGATAAACCTAGGAAAATGGACGAAAACTGAATATATCTAGAAATAATTTTATTCGTAGCATATTTCTTTTCAATTCTATTGTTTATAGCTGCTGACTGTTATATTTCAGATGATCGGAATATTATGACGAGGGGTAAATAAAAAAAAAAACACCAGTACTACATAGCGTCGCATCCGGAGAAGAAATTTTCAGGGATATACCGATAGTTTATGAAGAAATCGATGATAAATTTTAATATAAAAATGAGTCACAAATACTTTCCTCTCTATAAATAGTGAATTTTATTTCCTGTTGATATCAATAGAAGTGTCGTTGAGTGCAATGTCTATTCCAGTAATAAAAAATATGGTTTCCCATTAGTAAAAGCTTTTAATTTTAACCTTAAAATAATCTTGACCTTTGACCTATACCTTAAGATCAAGGGTATATATGAATGTAAAATTTCCTACTCTTTTCATTTCTGGGGTCAAAAATATGTGTTCCCATTGAAAAAAACGGACTTTACCTCCAGATGACCTTGAAGGTGAAGGTGAAGCCTTCACCTTCTGGGTCTGACCGTCTGAGGTCACCAATTTATTGCCCGCTCGACACCCTGCAACTTTTGTCTATACCTTTTTTCCAAAATAATGAGATCCAATTAAGATATTTCATTGTCTCAAGATAAAAAATACACCCTGTATAAGAAAACAGTGGCAGAATGTTTCTTGGCATTTGTCTTTAAAATATTATGGATGCACAAACTTGATAAAAATCATAATAAAAATATTGACTTTTAATTGAAAACAATCGACTTCACTCTCACACTGATCGTGATCTTGCTTCGAGCTCTCATCAAGGGGACACATTTTTTATACTCGATTATTTCTATTCCAATAATGGCTAGTACTTTTCTTCCTCTTTCATAATATTTCAAATTACATAATGGATTTCATAGAATTTGTATTTAAAAATAATTGTTTTAAAATTTGAAGAGCATTTTATAGGCAATTAAATACAGAACGTCCTCAATATACGTTACACTTAAATTCCTATAGACGGCCGGATGGCCGAGCGGTCAAGGTGTCAGCCTACCGCTCTGGGTGACCCGGGATTGAATCTGGACGGTTCAAGGAATCCCCAGGAATTTTTCGTGGGGGTGGTCCGTTCGGATATGTCGGGCCCCGTCCCTAACTACTCGGTCACTGCATTGTGGGCCCGGCTCGAACCCATAATGAGCTTTCAAAAAGAGGCCCTTTTATTGCCCAGTGCGGAAAGAGTATTAAAAAGAAAAAAAAAAACATAAATTCTACAACGCGTCGTGAATAAAATGGTATACACAGTAAAAAACAACGCTTTCTACTGATATTTCTGGAATTTTCTAAATTCTGCTTCAACAAGGTTGCTAGACGTCTCAGATTTTTATAGCTTAAACAATTTATAAATTTTGGGCTGGATTTTATATCACTAGTGCCCAGAAAGTTATATGCTTACCTTAAAAAACATATAAAAGCAACTTTCGGATGTAACGAAATTATTTCTACTTTTTCAGTTTTTAGAACATTAAATAAATGTTCTTACTGAAATGTGGATTGAATTTAGTTTCTCACAATAGCTGCCGTATTACAATATTGAAGCAACTTCTGATAATGGAAAATAATACAATATGAGAGAGGCAGATGTTGACCTGCAAGTAGAATTTCTTCTTGTCCACAACGCGCAGGTCGCCAGTAACCCAAAAACCAACCATTTTTTTCCATAAAGTGATTGCTTTAACAGGTTAAATTTCAGGAAAACCAGAGCTAACTAACAGTGATCGCATTACACAATAAGCAGGTGATTGCCACACAGAGAGAAAAAATATACCTAAAATCTATCGAGTAAATTTCAGGCCAAGTAAAATTGTCCACTATAGGAAGGTGGCCTTGTCACCAAGATGGTCACATTGGCAGGTTCCACTGTGTGTGTATGTGTATATATACAATCAGTAAAAAATATTTTGATACAAGTAAATGATTTCGTTATAAGAATTCAAATTCAGATTTTAACATCAAAAGTAAATTGTTACCAGAGCCTCTTTGGCCATCGGCCGTTGCGACCGATGTTACCGCTTCCCGGGACGTGGACCCAGAGGTTGGATTTTGGGAAGCGTGTTCGGGTTGTGAACGGTGTTGTTTATAATGCACGTGAATGGAATCGTTGGTGTTGGGTGCGACGAACGTGTCGTTGTTTGAACTGTGTGTTTCAGCGTGAGGGGTGTTGTTGTTTCTGTGTGTGGATGTGAATTACTAAACTAATGTAAGTACGACAAGAGGAAAAAAAAATAAAAAACCTCTTGCCTTCTTACATCTANATATATATATATATATATATATATATATATATATATATATATATATATATATATATATATATATATATATATATATATATATATATATATATATATATATATATATATATATATATATATATATATATATATATATATATATATATATATATATATATATATATATATATATATATATATATATATATATATATATATATATATATATATATATATATATATATATATATATATATATATATATATATATATATATATATATATATATATATATATATATATATATATATATATATATATATATATATATATATATATATATATATATATATATATATATATATATATATATATATATATATATATATATATATATATATATATATATATATATATATATATATATATATATATATATATATATATATATATATATATATATATATATATATATATATATATATATATATATATATATATATATATATATATATATATATATATATATATATATATATATATATATATATATATATATATATATATATATATATATATATATATATATATATATATATATATATATATATATATATATATATATATATATATATATATATATATATATATATATATATATATATATATATATATATATATATATATATATATATATATATATATATATATATATATATATATATATATATATATATATATATATATATATATATATATATATATATATATATATATATATATATATATATATATATATATATATATATATATATATATATATATATATATATATATATATATATATATATATATATATATATATATATATATATATATATATATATATATATATATATATATATATATATATATATATATATATATATATATATATATATATATATATATATATATATATATATATATATATATATATATATATATATATATATATATATATATATATATATATATATATATATATATATATATAGATATAGATAGTGAATGTTTCAGTTAAAAGGGATGAATTATTTTATATGATTTTATTAAAAGAGATTTTTGAAATTGGTGATAGCATCTCTATTAACTAATGGTGCAGCAGAATTTTCCATCAGTTTTAAAACTGGGATCAAATAGCAATTCAATATCGACATTATTAATTGCTTTAGTGGTGACATCAGAATTAATTAATTAACAACTAATTAATTAATTTGATTAATTAGTTGCTTTATGGTAAATACGTCGTCGCTTAAATTTTGACAATACACCAAATGAATATGCCATTTTTTAAGTGTTTGGTTTTGTAAATTAATCATTTTTATTTGAAAATGACAGATTTAATAATAATGAAATAATTTTCAAATTTTAAAAGTAAAACTTAATATTTTTCAGTAATATGGGTGCATATACTTTTTATTCATTTATACTGTACTAACTTTTTAATATGTATGAGGCAATTGCAACTTTAGTATCACATGTTACATTTGTTTCTAATTTTTGTTAATATTTCAATGTAGCTCAATCTTATTAGTTTATAAAATTTATTTATATTGTATTCAAAATGTTCATTATTACTACTGTTAAAGAATCATTATTTTATGCAGTACTTTGCCAAATTATTAGTCCCATTGACTAAAATCATACTTTTTGTACTAATTTCTTCTAACTATATTTACTTTTTCGTAATATCGTTTAAGGAATAAATATTTTTTCATGTTATTCTTATTCTCTATTAAATCCGAAACACTTTTAATTAATACCGGTAAGTTTTTTTATATGGCAACATGTAATGTAAAAAAATTTAACTTTCTGCTATAAAAAGCAAGGCTATGGAGTCGTTTAAAAATCAGACTCCTACTCCGATCAGGGGCGGAATTGTTACCAAAATAGGTTAGGAAATTCTGATGTCACCACGTGACCTCAAAATAAAAGCTTCGATAAATAGAGTTATAATAATGCTAGAACGTAGAAACTTTTTTATTTCAAAGTTAAAAGACTCCTCTAAGTTTTTTGTTTAGTTACTTGGGCGATCTGCCTATGGGGAATGACTTCCGGGAGATGTTTTAAGGGTAACTAGCCCCTATTCAGCCGTTACAGACGTGGAGAAAACCCGGAAAACTGTACGTGGCCAGTCCCTCCTGGCGAGGCACGATCCCACAGACCGAATTCCTAGTGTTCAGGGAACGGAACCGCTAGGCCACTGTGAGCCCCTCTTCTAAATAATGGCGTAGTCAATATATAAATATGTATTCGATAATTTTTATTTTTCCGACTGTTATATATAACAGAGGGAAAGTGTAGCGATCGGTCAAAAAATGACCCTTCCAAATTTTTTACATTTTTGGACTCAGGACACCTTGAATTGTCGAGACATGCATAAGATTCGTGGGTTTATTTCTGTATGTATGGATGTTAGAATGTGTGTTGGAGGCACTATTTTCACCCTGTTTGAAGCTTAATAACACCTATGCTTTTTGTCGAAAATTTCTGAAATTTTGTAAGGAGATTTGTTTATTAGGGAGATTGATGCTATTAAATTTAGGTAAGTATAGTTCGACGGGGTGGGGAGATAAAGGGGGTCGTGTCATTCTCCAGTAGAGTCAGACTTAATGGCGATTTTATTTGTTACAGGCATTTACAATTTTTTATAAAATCATCCCTACCTCAAAATTAAATTTTTTGTCATTTTATAATAGTTAAAAATATAAAAAATTTTTAAATATGATATAACAGATGGCGCGTCAAAATGTCGTAGGGAAAGTTAAGCAACTCGTTGCTGGAATATTTTGCATAGAAATAATAATTTGGCAAGGTATTGTATATATATATTTTTCATTTTTATCTCTTTCTGCCCTACGGGCAATAAGAGCGCTTAATTCATACTCATTGTGTCGTGGGTTTAACCAGACTTATAATGAAGACAGCCAAGCGAATGATAGGCCCAACGTATCTGAGACAGATAGCTATAAAAAAATTCCTGCAGTTGCTCACCTGGATTTGATCCCCGTCCCCCAGAGCAGAAGGCCATCGACTGTCTGGCAATATCGTTTACATATCTATATATATAACCCATTCAACAGGTGTCCGTCCTTCCTTCCTTCCGTCCGTCCGTTCCGTAACCGTTTGATAACCGACACTAGAGGCCCCCGTTTGAAATATGACCCCTATCGTGTGTCATATTTCAAACATTCAAATTAAATTAACAATTTTAATTATTATTTAAATTAACAATATAAATTATTATTATTCATTTGGCCAATAAATTATTATTTGGTCAATATAACAATATAAATAATTCAGTATATTTGTAATAGGAATTTATTATTGTCACGGAATGCCTGTAATGTTCACTAGGAGGCGAATAACGAAAAACCGGATAGATTTGAACCGCTACGATAAAACGATAAGGTTTGAAATAGTTAAGCTAATTTTTTAATATAATAATAGAAACCTTTCATGGCACGACTACAGTGGCTAGCCACTGTAGGCACGACCAAAGAAATACGCCACTGTGGAGGAACGTAAAGCTGCCGCTGCTTTAAACATGCCTCATAGGAATTTGTAATACTGCTAAAACGCCCACTAGGGAGCGTCCCGGGCTACTAGTATTAAAATGTGGCATGCAGCGTACAGTATGTCCGCCATGTTCCTTCCGTTTCGGATTTTTGCGAATGACGTTGTAATGCAAAGATTTTTGTTTCTGCAAACTTTTTCGATTTTCAGAGTCAAAAATCCAATTTTTATATTTATTAAGGTTTCAGTTTTTAAATAAAATCAAAATTTTAGGCTAGATTGTTTACAAATAAAACAAATTTCTTTAAATTTAAATTTCGTTTTGATACAATTTCGTAACAATTTTGAAATGCTGTATTTTTTTAAGTTGAACGATGAAATTAAATCTCTCTTCGTTGCAGAGAAACAGAGTATTTTCTGACCGAAATTCCCGAAAATCCCCAGGAATTTTTCGGGTGTGGTCCGTCCGGATATGTCGGGGCCCGTCTTTCACTACCCGGCATCTTTGTGGGCCTGGCCTAACCCATAATGGGCTTAGCGAAAAGAGGTCCTCTTTGTGTTCACACAGCGGAAAGAGTTTAAATAAAAAAAAAGTTTCCTGTGCCTTTGAAAATTCTTGAAATTTTGCAAGAAGGTTTGTGTAAAAATTCCAAAACTTTTTAACTTCCATATATTTATTATTTATATTTTATAAATTTTATCTATTAATTTAAATAAAATAATAAAATTAATTTATTACCCGCACGATTACCGACGTGATAAAAAGGTAAAATGAAATGACGTAGTTCTAATTTACTCACGTGACCAATTCGCAATTTGAGAAAACGATAAGAAACGGAACTATAAGGCTAAAATAATCTATAAAATAATTTTAAGTAATAGTTTTTACATCGTAGCTTTTTATAAATTAACGAAATATCTAAAAATACAAATAATTAACAATTTTTTTCTACATATTTTATTTTACACGATTTCGTTATTTCCATTTCACGTTGTAGAAATACCGAGAAAACACGTGTATTTCCTATGTACGTTTTGTTGTCTATTTCATTGAATTTTTGTTTATATTAGTAGTTTTTACTAAAAGGTAACGGTAATGTCTGTGTTCATTGAAGAAAAATGTAATTGGAAATCAATAAATTTTAATCCTGAGGAATTTGAAGGCTTAAATGGAATCGAAGAACTTACTGATTATGAAATAGTGTGAGGCCCTGGAAATAGCCCCTCCCCCTAAAAAAAAAAATA
>NW_019384716.1:156101-162445 GCF_000671375.1 Centruroides sculpturatus | reverse complement strand
GACAGGATTAAGGCTTACTGTGAAAAACTTGGCTTCTATTATACTATTTTAGATGCGGGTTTTTGCGCTTTTGATTGCGTTTTAATAGGGTACGTGAAGAGAATGTACACTAAGAAAAAATTTTTCAAAAAATTTTCCCCCACGGGGGAAGTGTTATACATTTATAATAGATACATTTTGAGCCACAACAAGGCGTGGCGGGGTCTGCTAGTATAAAATAAAAACAATGCAAATTAGAACAAATACAGCAATAAAATGCAAATAACTAAAATAAATTAAAATTTAAAATTCTTCTTTTGTTATTTTATAAATATCTCTGTTCGGATAACTTATTTTTCGGATAATCGATTATGTACGAAAAAATATATTAACCTATCACATGTTGAAATTTTTCTCTGTTGAGTGTCGCTTCGCGTTGAATTTTCGTCAATATTAAGCTTAACGAAAACTTTTTAAAATAATAATCGTGGCTATTGTATCGTTAAAAATTATTTTTTTATTTTGTACAAACAAAATAAATAAATTGAAAAATATAAAAACAAAAAAAATATACTTTAGAAGTTGATCTATCAAAAACACTTGATTCAGCACGATACACAGTCCTCAGAAAAACACCACATAAAAGTACCAGTGCTGCCAGCCAAAACACACNTACAAACAAAATAAATAAATTGAAAAATATAAAAACAAAAAAAATATACTTTAGAAGTTGATCTATCAAAAACACTTGATTCAGCACGATACACAGTCCTCAGAAAAACACCACATAAAAGTACCAGTGCTGCCAGCCAAAACACACACCAACAAAAAAAAAATATTGGAGTAGCGCAAGATATAGCCAAAGATTGCAGCGCCACAGCACTAGCGAAAATTTAAATTTGCCGACTGGAATGCTTTCGGCTAATCGACTTTCGGATAAACAACGCTCTACTGTATTTTTTTAATTGGGTGAGCAACTCTCCAAGAATTTTTCATGAAAGATCTATCGTAGATACGTTGAGCCCAGTCTTTCACCATTGTGGGTTGGACAGGATTGAAGGCCTTTTAGAGTTGCATACTAGTGTCTGAGTGGAAAAACCACTGAACATTTGTAGTTTTTCGTGAGTTTGCGCTTCGCCTACGGACTGACAACTGTAAGGTTGCCGACTGGAAGGGGGAATACAATTAATCTCGCGTCAGAATGAGCCTAAGGGAAACCGCATATGTGGGCGGTGGCGAAGGAGGCAAATGAAGAACAAGTGTTTTACAAGAGAAAACCCGTTTACAGTAGACCCCCCATAACGCGAAGATACGTTCCTCGTTATACGAATTTCACGTTGTTGGAATCCTTGGGCTGTGATTGGCTCACGTATTTGACACGTGTGAANATATTAAGTGCATTAAACATGCCTCAGGAATTTGTAATGCTGCTGGAACGCCCACTAGGGGGCGTCCCGGGCTACTAGTATAAATATATTCTATCAAAGATTCGAATCGTATCCAGTCATGTTCAACCTCGAGATTTTAAGTAATAAATTATAAATTTTAACATTTCTCATTAATTAATTATAGATGTTATAACTTTATTTTCAAAATTAATTATGGTTTAATTTTAAGCGAATATGTTCCAGATGTATGTTATACGCATTTCCCATTTTCTGCCATAAAATTAAAAAGAAAACCACATTTATTTCGAAATTTTCAAAATTATTGCAATAAAAACAGTGTTTTAGATGCTGCTTGTACTACTATAATTATAAATATAATTCGGGTGAATAATATAATTATTTTAATTATAATGATGAATTAAGATGATTGCGCTGTGCAGTTATAATCATGCATTTCTGACGCTTTTTATTTAAAAAGATGGAATTAAAACGTTATTAAAACGTCATTTTATTATAATTATTGCTTTAGTTTAAAACATATATAAAGCAGTATTTTTAGGAAGAGTGATATTCATTCTGTTAAAATGATGATCATTTTCTTGCTAGTTATCTCTATTGCTACTTTTGTCTCAGGACAATATAATATTTGTGGTATGTATTAATATATTTATTACTGTTGAAAAAAATCTATTTTATATATTTATAATTAACTCAAAATATTTTTTATAAAATAATTTGATTTCCAGCAAATTTAATTTAAAAACGAATTAATATCATTCTTGTTATTACTTTTCCTAAATGGAATTTTATCTTCTATATTTATTTGCATAAATATATTTGAAACAACATTTATTTTACTTAAAGAAAGTAAGGAAACTTTTTCTGTAATAGGGTCTTATAACAGTTGAGGAATAGGAATGAACTAGCGATCGAAAATTACAAATCAAAATGATCATATGGCCAAGGTGTTTAAAGCATCGGATTCGATCCCGTTCGGTGGTTTTATCCACTGGGTCATTTGTGGGCACTAATCTTGGGTGCACGAGCCCTCCAAAAGTGCGCGATATCTTTTTTGAAGTGAGAGATTTTTGAGTTAGAGATATTTATAAAATATTCATTTAATTAGCAATAGAAATAGGAGAAAGCGGAGTTCATTGAATATAATTGTTCAATGTTATTTAATAATTTCCATAACTCCAAGATATCCGGTCAACTGGAATATCCGGTGGAATTAACTGGATGCATATGAAATGCTGCGTTAAATGATTCCATAAGCAGAAAAATCAAAAGTAAATGCATAAATTTTATCAAAGCGACCACGTTTACCCTGGTAAACCGGAAAAGGCAGCTTTAAAACAATGTCAAGCTTGCTTACATTTACATCTTTTTCATTTGAAAATTGAAATTTGTTTGTTCTTCTTCAACCATTTGACAATGAAATCCTTGTCCAAATGTGCCATCACTATACTAGCAACAAAACTTCGTATGTTGTTCTTAGTTTTTCCAGAAAGCTTTGTCAGAATAAAGTCATCCACATTATATTCGTTATCGGAGAGGATCTTCATCATGATGAAGACAAACATGATTCAGAGAGAAGTCATCTTTACAGGAGATACCTGTTTCACTCACTGGCTCTTCATTTGAGCATTCTAAAAAAAGCCTAATGTTGAGTATTCCTATCCTTTGTTTTCACTTGCATATTAGACTTAGCTTTCTTCATAGCACAAGCTTAGCTTCTTAGAGTTGTTTCTTCACCAGAGTGTCCGTGAAAACTCTAGACGAGGACGAGCCCTAAAAACAAAAGAATAGGGTCTCTAGATCAGCTAAAGATTTTTACAAATGTTATGTGAGGTTGTATTGCAGCAAATTATAGCATGTTACGTCCACAAAACCTTTTTTCTGTTTCTTTAACCTTTTCTGGGTCCAGCTTTTGCCAAGGGCCAAATCTCTCCAGGAGTTACTATGATTCCTGATGTGCTAAACTAATCTCTTTTTAAAGGACTTTCTGTTTGTGATGCGGCAGAGACACAAAGGTGGAGTTAACTGAACCGATCCACTTAATTTATACCAAACTACTCCTGGCCCAGTTAACCCCACTACGTTTGACGTTTTCTCAAGAGATAACGTTCGAAAATAGCATGCCAAGAAGCGCTAAAATTTTACTCTTACCTACAAATTACCATTATTTCCAAATAGCATCTACTCAACATGTCTGAGGGGGGCCATATTACACGTGTGATTTGAGCCTTCTAGAGAAAATTAATGACACTGAACAGAGGAGGAAAATTTAAATATGACAAGTAATGGAAAGCAACGGGCCAGTTAACCTCTGTACCCAGCTAACTCCTATGCATAAAATGTTTAATTCCCTACACGAAAAAAAGACACTTGTTACGCTACTGCTAAGTGATTATCATTACTTTGGATAAGTTAATTTAACATATTGACACTTGTGAAATATTATTATTCGAAAGTTGTATATCACAAGATATGAAACATACTTAAAAGTATTTAAATTTATTTGCGCAGTATTAGCTTATGACTGTAAAGTTAATTATATATTTTAATATTAAAAATCTAATAGATGCCAATAGAAGTCAAAAGGACAAATTTATTGGTTGCATGAGAGAAACATACAAAGTAAGCAGTTTCCATTATTATCGGATCATGCCGCTGAAAATAAATATTTGAATTTTTCTTTTTTGTTTCAGGCATTCGAAATGGCTCTCACATGTTCTCAATATCTTGGCGTCAGAGACATGCAACAATTTATTGATTTGAGCTGCGAGAGAATAAAACCCAGTAACGAACAAAAGATGAAGGTAGATTATAAACATAAATTTTAAACATAAAATATAGAAAATAATTTTTTTTTTAATTTTCAGTATTTGGAATGTCTGAATAGAAACATAAATGTTAGAAATGCTGTAAGTAAGGCGTAATTCGAGTTTTATTATTATTATTAAATTAAAGCATATAACATGGTTATTTATAAATAAAAATGTAATCCCTCATTTCTTTTATTTTTAGATATCAGAAAGCAGAGTAGATATGTTAGTGACGAAATGTACCGATTTAGCAATGGCAGGATAAGAATTATTGTAATGACAAAAGAGAATATAATGATCTGAGAGAAGATAAATTGAAAACGAATAAAAAAAATTGTGCATTATATTGCCTTTTTATTTAATTGAAATACCGTATTCATAATTACTGATTTAAATCAATACTGTATGCATGCTACCGGCAATCAAACCGATCATCCTGAAAAAAAATAAACGATTAATACACACAGAATATTCTAAACAAATGTTTTGAGATGAAAATATTCTTCTCGGAGTTTTCAGGCAAAATTTTAAGTGTTCTCTAGATTTTTGTTCAAAAATGTCCTATATTATAGTGTAATAGTGATTGCGTAAAGATGCACTTATACAAATGACATTAATTACATTAGACAATGGTTTTTTTTTGTAGCTAACTCTTTTCGCCGTGGTACAGTGTGTAAATCTATCAATCTAGAAGGAAAAATTCTAAATTCAAATATAAAGCATTATTATTATTATTATTATTATTATTTGTAGTTTTTTCTAATAAAATACAAATGTGAGTAATTGTAAAAGTTATTTAATATATTTAAAGAAAATAAAAATTATTTACGGAACATAAATATGAATCTGCAAAACTTGCAATTTTTATATCAATAAAAATAAGTAGACCAACAGATATTGATATTTAGTACTAAAAATTCCCGTGAAGCATGATGGAATACTTTTTATGAGCAAGTTGAGATTGAAGAATTGAGAAGAGTAGATATTTCAAGAGAATTTGCTAATATTTCTACAAATTAAGTAGTGTACACTAATTGTTGTAACACAGAGTTGTTTGTTTTGTTATGTATGGCAATGCAACACTTGGGCGATCTGCCTAGTGGGGGGATGCCTTCCGAGAGGTCTTTTAAGGGTAACTGGCTCCTATTTAGGCATTAATGATTTGGAAAAAACCCGGAAAACTCCACCTGGCCAGACACGACCCACGGCCGAATTACCAGTGTTCGGGGAACAAAACCGCTTGGCTACTGGTGGGCCTGGAACATAAAGAGCAACAAAACAAAATTTGCGTGGACAAAAATGGTAGAAGTAATAGAGAATTCACTTACGCACATATAAACAGATGATGGATGGCCTTTAAATTAAAAGAAATATTAAAATCTTTCTTTATAAAATTTTTTATACTCTACATTCTGAGTAAACGCTCTATTGTGTTTTAAAATGTTTCCTTGCTGTCTTCCTTTAGTAATAGACGGCTTAATATTGTTTCGGTTTCTTGAATGGGATAAAGCAACAGAGTTTTACACTTTTCCCTTGGCATTTTTTTTTTCTTTTTTACAAAATAGTGAGTCTTTTTAATTCTTCGTTGATAAAACAAAGATGAATTGTATGTACCGCTACGTTAGTTAGATGGGCGATAACACTTTTTAAATTACGGTTACTTCCTATTGGATAATAGATTGGCTATCATTTTTAAACTTTAAATTTAATGAAGTTTAAAATACGCCAATTGCCAAAATATGTAAAAATGTAACTTAAGGGAAAATCCCTCGTCGAGTATGAACGTCACGCGGTCAATGACGTCACTGCAACAATAGTGTGATCACTGTGCGATAAAACGTTTATTCTATAGCTAATATTTCCGCAAAATAAATAGCCTATACCAGTGATTCTCAAACTTTTTCGATCCACCGCCCCCTTTGTTCCATAAAGTTATACCCAACGCCCCCTAACCCATTTTCTCTTGTGTGAGAAAAGGATTGGAAATATTCTTAGGAAAACTTTTCTATGAATCTCACACTTTGTGCCCTTACTGTACATTGTTCTCATCATCTGGAAACCATTAAACGCAATGTTTCCTCTTATCAGCCCCAATTTTGCCTTTGGTCACCGTTCAATACCCTGCCTCTATCATAGATCTATTCATCGC
>NW_019384716.1:145158-153456 GCF_000671375.1 Centruroides sculpturatus | reverse complement strand
AAAAATAACTTGACCTTTGGAGACATCATTAATATAAATAATTTTTATGGCCGTTGAATAAGAAGTGTTTCTTTCACAAGAAATGTATAAAATTAGTGCTGTATTAGACTTACGGTACCTAATTTACATACTGTACAGATGATAATAAACTGAACTTACTAGCCTAAAATCTCCGTAGCGTGTTGCCAGGCGGCAGAAAGCATATATATAATTATAATAAAGTTACAATAAATTAAGTTAATATATAATTATATATACAGTACCTAATTTATATATAATTAATATATAATTATATGTACAGTACCTAATTTATATATAATACTGTACAGACGATAGTTAAACTCAACTTACCCGCCTAAACTCTCCGTAGCGTGGCGCTAGACGGCGGAAAATAGTTCGGCTGCTCATCCGCGATGACGAGTTGGCGATGACGTTTTACCGCGTTTTACGCGCTCCGTTATACGAATACTGCCACAATTTTTTCGCCGCGTTATAGGAATCTACGTTATTGGAACCCGCGTTATAGGGTCTACTGTATTTGTTCGAATTCATGCTTATATCGATATTGAACAATTCCAAACTCTCGGTTTTCCTATGAAACGGTGAGCGTTCGGGTGATCGGTCGTAGCCCCGGCGGACGAGGATCGCTGGACGATGCAGATGTTCGGTGTTAAGCTGCGGCGTCCTAGGTGATCGGCGGTAACACAACACAATAGATAAAGCACAACTGTAGGCTTAATCCAGAGACCCTCCTTCGACCTTGAAGTTCCGATTTTTATAGTTTTTCCCCCACTATTCGCATTTCGGATTGGTCCCTCCTCCCATTCCTCGCTTCCGATTGGTCTCTCCTTTGTCTCCAGGTGCAAGACGAAACATTTTCGGGTCGCGGGAAAGGTCCGATTCGAGATGTCCATCTGATACCTCTGTCGACTCTGCTCGGTGACTGTTTATAAAGCAATAACACCTGCACTCATAACTCAGTCCGTTGTTTACCATTTTTTACGTCTAAGTAAATTTAACGATCATTTTCATCTTTCATCTATCAAAAGTTTCCCTTGTTTTGTTCGAAAAGGTTTATCTCGGCCAACATTTTATAGACTCGCGAGTCAAAGATCTACCTGTTTATGAGCGCTCGTATTAGAGTTTGTCTTCCGCTAAGACCTTGACAGATAGTTTGACACATAACTCGAAACGTTCCGAGTCTCATTGTTTACATCTTGTGCCGCGCAAGAATTCCACGGTTTACTCGAGTTTGAACCTCGTCTGGAAACCCACACAACGCAGAATTTTCCGAGTTTTCTTCACGTTTGTAATACCTAAATAGGGGTCAGTTTCCCATTGAAATTTCTCCCGAGAGGCCCTCCACCCTACGTGTCATGTTATCATAATATCAATCAATCGATCTTTATTTGATATAACGAGTGTTACAAAGGGAGTTAAAATTTTTTTTAAGTTCGATACATGAACAAAGAAATTATATAATTTATACAAAGTTAGCATTGCAAAATTATCACCAAATAAAATTTGGTAACAAAAATCAGATGGCAGTGTAGCAACTCGAACATCCATAAGAATACTGCAAGATTCGAGGTGTTTTCTCATATCCATTGCTGTTCCACAAAAAGAACATCCGGAGTCATATGACATTAAATATTTTACCATTTAGGTTTATCGAAAATCTATTTAGTCTAAATTGGGCAGCAAATGACTTTATTTTATAACTCAAATTAGACAGTAAATAAGGCGCTGAAAGCACTATCTCTGATACGTTGAGCCCCTCCCTCACCATTGTGGGTTGGACCAAACCTACCATTGGGAGTATGGTCCAACCCACAATGAACAGGATTGAAGGCCTTTTAGAATTGCCTACCTGTATCTGAGTGGAAAAACCACTGAACATTTGTAGTTTTTTGTCAGTTTGCGTACCGCCGACAGTCTGACAACGTAGAATTTTCAGAATTTTCTTCACGTTTGTGACACCTAAATAGGGGTCAATTTCCCATTGAAAGTCTTCCCGAGAAACACTCCTCCCCACGTGTCATGTTACACCATATACAAGTAATCTAATCCCTTTTAATATTCACATGGCAAAAGAGTAATATTAATTATTAATAATGACAATGGCTACATCTAAATTGATATCTGTGCAATAGTTTTAATGTATGCAGTGTTGCTGTTGATGGCAGTTTATTAATCAATTATTGTACAATAAATAATTAAAATCACTGTAACATAGTTCAATTATATTAAAGAAATTTCAAAATATGCTCTCCCCCTTTCTCGAAGAGCATATGTAACTCAAACTTCGAATTCTTTGGATTTTTGTCCCGTATCTCGAAAAAACGGCTCTCCGAAAAATTGATGATGTCATCTGTTAAAAATTAAAAAAATTGATGTGCATATTTGCGCAAAACGTTTTATGACTTAAATGCCAAAGGCACTAGCTTTAATAATCATATAGTCACAAAGAGAAATACTAAAACCTTAGGTAAACTTCAAAAAGAACTTTTAGATCAAATAAAAATTATTCACCTTTTCAAAATTCGAGTCGACAATATCTAATTTAGAAAAAATTCAATCACCGGTAATAAAGAAAATCTGTGTAAATTAGGATTCAAACATACAATAAACTCTGAATGTTGTTAGGAGAGCACACAGATCGAGTAAACTAGATACGCGATATTCAGAGCTATACATGCCTATTGCAAGTTCAGTCAAATTTATGCCTTTGCTAACCGTTTGCATTTCGAAGCAACTTACTTCTGTTCCCAGATGATATGGATAGTCTATAGAAATATAAAATAAATTAACACTTTGGATTAAGTAGAAAAATTGATTTTTTTCACATAGATTGCCAGATTCGCACTGTGCGTGAACACAGATTCGCTCAATGGACAAACCTGACAAACTACAAAATATTGACGGTTTAGCTCCGAGAAAATACATTTTATTCCAAGCAAAAAAAAAAATAAAGTCGACGCTTTTCCTCGATTATAAGAATCTGGAATTTGACATATTAGAACGCATGAACATTCAACTGAACTATCTTGATTTGTGTGAAGGAATACCACTCATACTTTCGTAATGAAAATATCAATTCTTTCTTAGTTTATCTATATAAAGGTATAAAAAATATGCTATGATTAGTGTAATTACTTGTCTGAGGAATTACATTTTATGGAAAAAATCCAGGTGAGATTTGATTTGGAACAGACTTCTTTTAGTAATTTGTTAGAAACAAGGTTTTCAGTTCATTTTTATATTTTTAATAGTTAAGCAAAAATTCCGTTGGAATTATAAGATTTTAAATCTCCTTTACCTCGTTGCGCAGATAAATCTGTATACTTCCTCAAATTCATTCTACAAGCATAAGAAAACTTCATTACTAATTCGATTTACAACACACCGATATCTTAATATTATCCGTAATTTTTTCGTCCGATGGTTCTTTCTATTTTTTAATATTTGAAGACAAGTTCGCCCAAATAGGGATNAAAAATCTAATAGATGCCAATAGAAGTCAAAAGGACAAATTTATTGGTTGCATGAGAGAAACATACAAAGTAAGCAGTTTCCATTATTATCGGATCATGCCGCTGAAAATAAATATTTGAATTTTTCTTTTTTGTTTCAGGCATTCGAAATGGCTCTCACATGTTCTCAATATCTTGGCGTCAGAGACATGCAACAATTTATTGATTTGAGCTGCGAGAGAATAAAACCCAGTAACGAACAAAAGATGAAGGTAGATTATAAACATAAATTTTAAACATAAAATATAGAAAATAATTTTTTTTTTAATTTTCAGTATTTGGAATGTCTGAATAGAAACATAAATGTTAGAAATGCTGTAAGTAAGGCGTAATTCGAGTTTTATTATTATTATTAAATTAAAGCATATAACATGGTTATTTATAAATAAAAATGTAATCCCTCATTTCTTTTATTTTTAGATATCAGAAAGCAGAGTAGATATGTTAGTGACGAAATGTACCGATTTAGCAATGGCAGGATAAGAATTATTGTAATGACAAAAGAGAATATAATGATCTGAGAGAAGATAAATTGAAAACGAATAAAAAAAATTGTGCATTATATTGCCTTTTTATTTAATTGAAATACCGTATTCATAATTACTGATTTAAATCAATACTGTATGCATGCTACCGGCAATCAAACCGATCATCCTGAAAAAAAATAAACGATTAATACACACAGAATATTCTAAACAAATGTTTTGAGATGAAAATATTCTTCTCGGAGTTTTCAGGCAAAATTTTAAGTGTTCTCTAGATTTTTGTTCAAAAATGTCCTATATTATAGTGTAATAGTGATTGCGTAAAGATGCACTTATACAAATGACATTAATTACATTAGACAATGGTTTTTTTTTGTAGCTAACTCTTTTCGCCGTGGTACAGTGTGTAAATCTATCAATCTAGAAGGAAAAATTCTAAATTCAAATATAAAGCATTATTATTATTATTATTATTATTATTTGTAGTTTTTTCTAATAAAATACAAATGTGAGTAATTGTAAAAGTTATTTAATATATTTAAAGAAAATAAAAATTATTTACGGAACATAAATATGAATCTGCAAAACTTGCAATTTTTATATCAATAAAAATAAGTAGACCAACAGATATTGATATTTAGTACTAAAAATTCCCGTGAAGCATGATGGAATACTTTTTATGAGCAAGTTGAGATTGAAGAATTGAGAAGAGTAGATATTTCAAGAGAATTTGCTAATATTTCTACAAATTAAGTAGTGTACACTAATTGTTGTAACACAGAGTTGTTTGTTTTGTTATGTATGGCAATGCAACACTTGGGCGATCTGCCTAGTGGGGGGATGCCTTCCGAGAGGTCTTTTAAGGGTAACTGGCTCCTATTTAGGCATTAATGATTTGGAAAAAACCCGGAAAACTCCACCTGGCCAGACACGACCCACGGCCGAATTACCAGTGTTCGGGGAACAAAACCGCTTGGCTACTGGTGGGCCTGGAACATAAAGAGCAACAAAACAAAATTTGCGTGGACAAAAATGGTAGAAGTAATAGAGAATTCACTTACGCACATATAAACAGATGATGGATGGCCTTTAAATTAAAAGAAATATTAAAATCTTTCTTTATAAAATTTTTTATACTCTACATTCTGAGTAAACGCTCTATTGTGTTTTAAAATGTTTCCTTGCTGTCTTCCTTTAGTAATAGACGGCTTAATATTGTTTCGGTTTCTTGAATGGGATAAAGCAACAGAGTTTTACACTTTTCCCTTGGCATTTTTTTTTTTCTTTTTTACAAAATAGTGAGTCTTTTTAATTCTTCGTTGATAAAACAAAGATGAATTGTATGTACCGCTACGTTAGTTAGATGGGCGATAACACTTTTTAAATTACGGTTACTTCCTATTGGATAATAGATTGGCTATCATTTTTAAACTTTAAATTTAATGAAGTTTAAAATACGCCAATTGCCAAAATATGTAAAAATGTAACTTAAGGGAAAATCCCTCGTCGAGTATGAACGTCACGCGGTCAATGACGTCACTGCAACAATAGTGTGATCACTGTGCGATAAAACGTTTATTCTATAGCTAATATTTCCGCAAAATAAATAGCCTATACCAGTGATTCTCAAACTTTTTCGATCCACCGCCCCCTTTGTTCCATAAAGTTATACCCAACGCCCCCTAACCCATTTTCTCTTGTGTGAGAAAAGGATTGGAAATATTCTTAGGAAAACTTTTCTATGAATCTCACACTTTGTGCCCTTACTGTACATTGTTCTCATCATCTGGAAACCATTAAACGCAATGTTTCCTCTTATCAGCCCCAATTTTGCCTTTGGTTACCGTTCAATACCCTGCCTCTATCATAGATCTATTCATCGCGCCAGAAGGGGGCGTTATTGCTTACTTTGAGAAACGCTGAGCTAAAATAAAAGTCAATGTGTTAGAAATATTCAAGTTGTGACCTTCAATAAAAAATAAAAAATATATAAAATGTCAACATTTTATATATATTCCGTCAAATTTTTATATATATTTCCTTAACGCCCCCAATTCTCTTTGAGCCTTCTACTGCCCCCCTGAAAGCCTCCAGCGCCCACAAGGGGGCGTTATCGCCCACTTTGAGAAACGCTGGCCTATACTGTACTTTCCGTCAGAACATAAAACCAATATAATCAAAATTTCATCTGGATTGAACAAAAATTGCACGAGTTATAAAGAATTCACATGCACAAACATACACAGATAACGGCTATTATACAGTATTAGTAATTGCTGGTATTTTTGAAACCGTGCCAGTAATCTTTGTAATTCAAACACAAATTATTTATTGTATTTATACAGACACTTGGCAAATCACAGAATTAAATCTTATTCAGTTGATACGTGTTCCTCTCATTTATTCACGTTTCGGGCATTTCTTGCCCCTCTTCAGCCAACTAAAATAAAAGTTCACAAGTTACAACAGTATAAACATATAAGGCCATGTTATTTATAAACATACCTTTTTGGTTACAATTATTGAAATTTAAAACTATAAAATTCCTTTGCCCATTTTACTAAATTTTTTATTTATGGTTTTGAACCATTTAAAACATTCGACTTCTTATCTAAAAAATTTTTTTGAAAATATTTTTTATATTTAACTGCATGTTATCTAAAGATTTTACATTAATTATTTTGTATACATTTGTTTTGCTAACAATACTACAAATTACGTACAATACCTAGTTATTCATTTTGAATTGTTATAAAGTTTAAACAATTTTAAAATTTCTCCCATACACTTACAATCACGTTTAAATTGATTTAACGATTAAAATTTACATACTAGTCTTTCATCAATATCGAAGTAATCCTCCCATACGAACATATTTCCCTGATTGTAAAAGCCTTATTGTGCTTTTAAATTCTAATATTATTGTTAATTGTCTACTTGGACATTATTTATTAATAGGACTTATAAGTCCTATTAATAAATAATGTCCAAGTAGACAATTAACAATAATATATTTCCCTGATCTTTCCTCCCCCTTTTTCCCCCAGTTAAGCAAGCCCATTGTCTACTACACAATCACATGACGAGTAGGCCACCTTGTGGCAACATTTTTTAATCTTTAAAAATCTTTAAAGAGATTTTTAAAGGGTTAGTCTTTAAAAATCTTAACATTTTAAAAATCTTTAAAAACATTCCTAATTTTATAAGATATTGAGCCAGTTTTCGTTTATTTTAATACTTAGATTTTTATTTATACATTTATTACTTTTGATAATTTCTACGCTTTCTTTGAACTTTCTATGATATGTTTCTTTTTCTTTGTGGAGTATTTGTACTTTATCTTTATCTATTTTACAATCGTTCAGGGTGCAATGATCATGAAAGGCAGAATTTGATCTATTGTATTTTAGATCTGCTATATGTTCTTTTAATCTGGTTTTAACTTCCTTTTAGTTTCTCCTATATAATATTTATTATCTCTATAAGTACAATGAATTTTATATACTACATTCTTAGTTTCAGTTGGTGGTAGTTGTTTTTTCTCAGTGTTTAGCTGTTTAAGCCTTGTATACATTTTTTGGTATGACGGTGCTAACTTGAAGTTTATATTACTTATTTCATTATCAATTTGTTTGTGTAGTCCCTTGATGTATGGAAAGCCGATATACTTTATATCATTTGTTTTTTTATTGTCTTGTGGCTTTTTAAGATTATTTATTTTAAGTTTCCATTTTTTGAACAGTCTTTGTGGGTAACCTGCCAGGAGAAATTTCTTTTTTAATTTAGCTAAATCTGCAAATATGTGTATTTCTTGACTTGTTCTGTTTTTTATTTTAGAATATTCCATTCTAAATACATTATATTTGACATGAAGTGGTACGTTTGACTGATATCTTACTGTTATCTGACTCGAACCTGGCTTTCTAAATGTTCTAAATTCTAAGCTCTGATTCTAAGTTCATCAGTTGAAGATAACAAGTCACTGAAAAATTCTTCAAATTTAAAACAAATATTTTTAATCTCTTCACGACTTATAATATCTTAAAACTTGTAATAACTTTTTAATGACAATAATAATTAAAGTTTTAATTTACCTCCATTAAAAATGAATTTGAAATTATTCAACTTTTTAAAAATAAAATATTATCTTTAATTCACATTTTAATTAGCTGTAACAGTCATTTCATAAATAAAATAAAATTATTTATGATTTAATTGATAATATTTTTAGGTCATTAATTTTATTTAAAAGTTGTTATAATTTTTAAAACAATTAAAAA
>NW_019384716.1:88132-144736 GCF_000671375.1 Centruroides sculpturatus | reverse complement strand
AAAAATAACTTGACCTTTGGAGACATCATTAATATAAATAATTTTTATGGCCGTTGAATAAGAAGTGTTTCTTTCACAAGAAATGTATAAAATTAGTGCTGTATTAGACTTACGGTACCTAATTTACATACTGTACAGATGATAATAAACTGAACTTACTAGCCTAAAATCTCCGTAGCGTGTTGCCAGGCGGCAGAAAGCATATATATAATTATAATAAAGTTACAATAAATTAAGTTAATATATAATTATATATACAGTACCTAATTTATATATAATTAATATATAATTATATGTACAGTACCTAATTTATATATAATACTGTACAGACGATAGTTAAACTCAACTTACCCGCCTAAACTCTCCGTAGCGTGGCGCTAGACGGCGGAAAATAGTTCGGCTGCTCATCCGCGATGACGAGTTGGCGATGACGTTTTACCGCGTTTTACGCGCTCCGTTATACGAATACTGCCACAATTTTTTCGCCGCGTTATAGGAATCTACGTTATTGGAACCCGCGTTATAGGGTCTACTGTATTTGTTCGAATTCATGCTTATATCGATATTGAACAATTCCAAACTCTCGGTTTTCCTATGAAACGGTGAGCGTTCGGGTGATCGGTCGTAGCCCCGGCGGACGAGGATCGCTGGACGATGCAGATGTTCGGTGTTAAGCTGCGGCGTCCTAGGTGATCGGCGGTAACACAACACAATAGATAAAGCACAACTGTAGGCTTAATCCAGAGACCCTCCTTCGACCTTGAAGTTCCGATTTTTATAGTTTTTCCCCCACTATTCGCATTTCGGATTGGTCCCTCCTCCCATTCCTCGCTTCCGATTGGTCTCTCCTTTGTCTCCAGGTGCAAGACGAAACATTTTCGGGTCGCGGGAAAGGTCCGATTCGAGATGTCCATCTGATACCTCTGTCGACTCTGCTCGGTGACTGTTTATAAAGCAATAACACCTGCACTCATAACTCAGTCCGTTGTTTACCATTTTTTACGTCTAAGTAAATTTAACGATCATTTTCATCTTTCATCTATCAAAAGTTTCCCTTGTTTTGTTCGAAAAGGTTTATCTCGGCCAACATTTTATAGACTCGCGAGTCAAAGATCTACCTGTTTATGAGCGCTCGTATTAGAGTTTGTCTTCCGCTAAGACCTTGACAGATAGTTTGACACATAACTCGAAACGTTCCGAGTCTCATTGTTTACATCTTGTGCCGCGCAAGAATTCCACGGTTTACTCGAGTTTGAACCTCGTCTGGAAACCCACACAACGCAGAATTTTCCGAGTTTTCTTCACATTTGTAATACCTAAATAGGGGTCAGTTTCCCATTGAAATTTCTCCCGAGAGGCCCTCCACCCTACGTGTCATGTTATCATAATATCAATCAATCGATCTTTATTTGATATAACGAGTGTTACAAAGGGAGTTAAAATTTTTTTTAAGTTCGATACATGAACAAAGAAATTATATAATTTATACAAAGTTAGCATTGCAAAATTATCACCAAATAAAATTTGGTAACAAAAATCAGATGGCAGTGTAGCAACTCGAACATCCATAAGAATACTGCAAGATTCGAGGTGTTTTCTCATATCCATTGCTGTTCCACAAAAAGAACATCCGGAGTCATATGACATTAAATATTTTACCATTTAGGTTTATCGAAAATCTATTTAGTCTAAATTGGGCAGCAAATGACTTTATTTTATAACTCAAATTAGACAGTAAATAAGGCGCTGAAAGCACTATCTCTGATACGTTGAGCCCCTCCCTCACCATTGTGGGTTGGACCAAACCTACCATTGGGAGTATGGTCCAACCCACAATGAACAGGATTGAAGGCCTTTTAGAATTGCCTACCTGTATCTGAGTGGAAAAACCACTGAACATTTGTAGTTTTTTGTCAGTTTGCGTACCGCCGACAGTCTGACAACGTAGAATTTTCAGAATTTTCTTCACGTTTGTGACACCTAAATAGGGGTCAATTTCCCATTGAAAGTCTTCCCGAGAAACACTCCTCCCCACGTGTCATGTTACACCATATACAAGTAATCTAATCCCTTTTAATATTCACATGGCAAAAGAGTAATATTAATTATTAATAATGACAATGGCTACATCTAAATTGATATCTGTGCAATAGTTTTAATGTATGCAGTGTTGCTGTTGATGGCAGTTTATTAATCAATTATTGTACAATAAATAATTAAAATCACTGTAACATAGTTCAATTATATTAAAGAAATTTCAAAATATGCTCTCCCCCTTTCTCGAAGAGCATATGTAACTCAAACTTCGAATTCTTTGGATTTTTGTCCCGTATCTCGAAAAAACGGCTCTCCGAAAAATTGATGATGTCATCTGTTAAAAATTAAAAAAATTGATGTGCATATTTGCGCAAAACGTTTTATGACTTAAATGCCAAAGGCACTAGCTTTAATAATCATATAGTCACAAAGAGAAATACTAAAACCTTAGGTAAACTTCAAAAAGAACTTTTAGATCAAATAAAAATTATTCACCTTTTCAAAATTCGAGTCGACAATATCTAATTTAGAAAAAATTCAATCACCGGTAATAAAGAAAATCTGTGTAAATTAGGATTCAAACATACAATAAACTCTGAATGTTGTTAGGAGAGCACACAGATCGAGTAAACTAGATACGCGATATTCAGAGCTATACATGCCTATTGCAAGTTCAGTCAAATTTATGCCTTTGCTAACCGTTTGCATTTCGAAGCAACTTACTTCTGTTCCCAGATGATATGGATAGTCTATAGAAATATAAAATAAATTAACACTTTGGATTAAGTAGAAAAATTGATTTTTTTCACATAGATTGCCAGATTCGCACTGTGCGTGAACACAGATTCGCTCAATGGACAAACCTGACAAACTACAAAATATTGACGGTTTAGCTCCGAGAAAATTCATTTTATTCCAAGCAAAAAAAAAAATAAAGTCGACGCTTTTCCTCGATTATAAGAATCTGGAATTTGACATATTAGAACGCATGAACATTCAACTGAACTATCTTGATTTGTGTGAAGGAATACCACTCATACTTTCGTAATGAAAATATCAATTCTTTCTTAGTTTATCTATATAAAGGTATAAAAAATATACTATGATTAGTGTAATTACTTGTCTGAGGAATTACATTTTATGGAAAAAATCCAGGTGCGATTTGATTTGGAACAGACTTCTTTTAGTAATTTGTTAGAAACAAGGTTTTCAGTTCATTTTTATATTTTTAATAGTTAAGCAAAAATTCCGTTGGAATTATAAGATTTTAAATCTCCTTTACCTCGTTGCGCAGATAAATCTGTATACTTCCTCAAATTCATTCTACAAGCATAAGAAAACTTCATTACTAATTCGATTTATAACACACCGATATCTTAATATTATCCGTAATTTTTTCGTCCAATGGTTCTTTCTATTTTTTAATATTTGAAGACAAGTTCGCCCAAATAGGGATCACCATTTTTTTCCGAGAAACACCCCCGAGAAAGTACAGATGGTAACAAACAAGACGTTCGTATAACACCAGTTCTGATTTTAGAAAATCTTTGTGTTTTTAATTGGAAATCTTTTTGTTTTTTTAAAGGACTTTTTTAAAACTTTTTGGCGGCTAGTAGCCTAGAAAGGAAGGTCGGTCGCCGGAAATGTACTGTCTAGAACGCAAAAGAAAAAAATGGTGATCCTTATTTGGCCGAACTTGTCTTCAAATATTAATATTATCCTGTAAAAATAAACAATTTAATCCGTGTAAAAATGTAAAGAATCTTGTAAAATTAGGCATTTTTTTTTTGTAAAATTAATCTAGTGTTCCATTCAAAAGAATAAATCACTCAAATGAAAAACATCATCAAAGAAATCTTTGTTAAATCATTCGTCATTCTTTGGAAGCAAAATATTTCTATATTGCAATAGGCTGTTAATAATGTATTTCCTATAATTCATTGGTTTTCAACGTTTACTTGTTTTATTCCAATTAATTTTTCTTTTTTTCCTTTCTTTTGTTAAGCGATTTTCTTAGTTGTCAGCTCAAGAAGCAGTTTGAAATATATTTTAGTTATGCTTATAGAAAAAGCTTATAACAAAATTTTTATTTTACAAAACATCAATTTTCATTAATCTTTTTAAAATAAAAAATTGATTTTCTTATTTAAATATATTATACAATTTCGAAATCTAAATTCCTTTCACAAAAATTCAGATTTTAATAAGAAAAATTGAGTTTACTCATTAATTTTCTGAATTTAAATGTAACAGGTACCTTTAACGAATTTTTAAACAATTAACACTTTAATTATCTTACTCCATAAATTCATATAAAAGTATGATTTAAATCAATCAGTTTTTCTAAATGCATTGATTAGAATTTATATAAATTCTTACATTGTTATTTACATTCCATCATACAATATTTTATAATTTATATCATCCATTTTTCTTACTCAAAAATTCAAATAATACTTTCAAATTATTCATTTGATAAAAAAAAGCAATCTGTGAAAAATCAATCCAGTCTGAACAAAAATATTCAAATTAGTCTATAACAGAAAATTAACATTATAAAAGAACAATACTTGTTTTTAGAACCAGTAATAAATTATTATTAAATAAGTAAATACTACATGGTTCAGTGTTTATTTAGTCATTTTCAATTTGCTGTAGACTCATTTCCTTTACATACAAACGCAAATAAATCATTTCCATTTCATAATCTGCATATTTTAACTAAGTAAGCTAATTATATGATTTACCAAATTAACTGCAAATAAAAAGTGACAGATTAATTTAATTGGTTAAATTGAAATTTAAGTTTTAAACTGTTTACAAAATACCATCAAGAGTTCAAATATTTCAAGTGAATATTGATCCTCGATTTTCCAGGGCACAGAAATGAAGATATACAATTTATAAATATACGCATATAATTTTACAAAAATAAATATTTACAAAAATCAAATTGGCACTCTACACAAAATGATTTTATGGAAATTAATATATTGTATCCTTCAAACAGGGTCAATAAAATAGATGTCAAGTGTATCTGTCAATGGATAATCGAGAGTCAACAAATAAGGTTATCAATGATAATTAATAGATTTTTTTTCAAAGAAAGAAATTCAACTTTTATTTTTTCATTATTCCAATTTTAATTTCATAACTTTTTTAATACCATTTTTATGAATAAAATAACTTTCATTGCTGTGACCAAGATGACAGAACTTTATTATATTTTTTATTTATTTTTGTTTTAATCCTCTTTCATTTTAAATATCTCTTTTAAAATTTTATCTTCAATAATTTTGCAATGTTATATTAAATATGGTCAATATAAATATTTTTACATTTTAATTATTTTATAACTTTTTTGTGTGTAATCTCCAATTTTCTTTAGGTTAAATTTCAACCTGGAGAAACAAAAAACAAACTGTTTGATTTTCTAGTATAAAAGATTCAGACATGTAAAAGCAGTTCTATAAGAAAACATTTTGGCCCATATCATAAAATATGGGAAAAATAACTCCCTTTTTAATCATGCTTTGTTCATATCCTTTATAGTGGTCTCCTTGGAATTTGCATTTCTCATAGCCTGTTCAATCATAATTGAGGAATGTATTCAGTAGTCTTCCAAGAAAAAGAAATTTCCACCTTTCTTTTGTTCTATGTCCTATAAAATTCAAAATAAAGTTTCAATATTAATTTTAAAAACTCACTATTGACCATTCTAAAATATTAATAAATAAAGGAAAGTCTAATTCAGATTAGAAACATTTTGGTAAATTTAAAAATGAACTTTTAGAGAATCTTTTTTAAAATATTATTTAATATAATTAAATCATCATATTAGTATATTAAGAATTTAACCATTATTTACAATGTTTATTTCTATTTAATAAAACATTCATTTTAAATATTATGAAAGATTTTCCTCGTAAAAATTCAAAAATGTTTTCATAACACGCAGAATAATTTTCACGTGTTTAAAACATCCTTTATATTGATTTGTTTAAAAAAATTATAATCTTAACCTAGTAATATACATTAAAAATGTTATATCTATATGATATAAAGCATTCTCATTCCTTCATTCAATGGAAATAACAAACAAATTTTAGGCAAACTGGATTGACAAAACAATTTACAGTTAGTCCCCAACTTATTGGACTGTCTGTATCTGTATTTACAACAGCCAAAATTAACATATGAAAAAAATTTCAAGTTTAAACAATCAGTAGCACTTTTTAATGGCATGGTACAATAATTTCATGCAATAAGCATACACACACTATCACATTATATAACAATAACTTGTAATTTTTATTCATGTTTAACAATAACTATGATTTGTGTACGATTTGTTACAATTCAATTTATATACAGTAATACCTCGACTTACGCGAACCCAGAGTTACACAATTTTCAAATCTCGTCAATTTGTCTTTTGTTTGAGTGCCATGCAACTCTTGATTACTCACTCCCCCACACTATTGTTCAGCTTACATGTTTGGACATGTTGTGAAGAATCGACACATAGCTACAATTTATTTTGTGTTATTTATTTCTCTGTATTTGTTATATCTATGCAGACTTGAGAGACTATGTGGTGATTTCTTGTAATCGTAAACGAATCAAAAGGCGAGATAAGATTAACGAGAACATTTATTAGCTTACATACATCCGACTTGGATTTTACACAAATTGCGAAATTATACCCAGATTTATGCAAATTCAACTTACACGGTCATTGCTCAGTCCCACCTATCGCGTAAGTTTAGGGTATTACTGTACATATATATATATATACATACAGTGGGGTGATCAGTTAACGAACATAATCCGTTCCAAGACTTTGTTCATTATCCGAATTGTTCGTTAACCGATTATCGATTTACCATAGGTTTTCATGGGAATTTGATTAATTCATTCCAGAGACTCCAAAAAATAAAAAAAATATATACTTTTTCACTATGTTTATTTATATGTAATAGTAAAAATACATATATATGAAGTCTTGCATTTTTATTAGTCATGCTTTTTCCATTTGTGGAGGTTAAAGAATCTGTCCAATGTCAATTGCTTTTCTCTTTTCTTCTGAATTTTTCGAAAGTAATTAACAGTATTGTAATTGTAGAGATCCCCAACCCCATTAACCTTATTCTGGTTTAGATGCCACTTGGATGATCATTGTTCTGACATACCACTTCTTCAAAAGATCTTTGGCAGCAGATGTCGACATTTGGAGTTCTTCTGTCATCAGATCAGTTTCATGTTCCATTATAAGCTCTAAAACACTCTTTATTTCTCAGATGCGATTTTCATTACTCCATTAGCAGCTTGAGACTTCTTGATATATCTTTCATAGCTAAGATTGTGCCTAATGTAGACTTGTTCAAGCCATACTGCCTAGCAACATCAGACATCTTTGTGCCCACTTTCTACCTTGGCTATTATCTCTTACTTGGTTTCTATGATGAGCACAGTTCTTGACACTCCTCTTTTTAGGCTCCATAATATTATCATTTTCTTTTTTTAATTTAAAAAAAAATTCAGAAAAGCCCTTACAAAAATTCAGAGAACAGAAATCAACTAGCCCACAAAAAATTATTTAAATGCAAGGCCCGGATGACATTTGGTATTAAAACGTTAACAAATATTTGATGAGAGTTAAACTTTCACCTTTCGTAAATAAACTCTGAAAACACAAAACTTGGCAAGTGCCCCATCCTGCAGTCTCGCGAAGACTATAAAAAATTATTTGTCAGAAAGGTGAACAAAAAGCTGGAATTACAAGAGAAAGTTTCAAAATTCGGATGAATACTATCTGATCAGTATCGGGTTGAGCGTCGATGTTGACGTCTCCCGCACTCTGAAAGGTTTCGAATTGTTACCTGAAGACAAGGGAAAATCAATCGGTATTCGTTATTTTCCGTCGCTTCTTTTTATGTTAGTTCAGTAAAGTGTTCGTTATCCAAACATGTGTTCATTGTCTGTTCATAAAAATATTTCACGAAAGTATTCATTATCCAAACTGTGAGGGATGAACAGACACACAATAAAGTGTTATTTTAAATTTTAATTATTGGGAAATTCAATCATCTAAATTCGAGTGTTTTATCAAGTTAGGCTAAAAGCCATAAAAAAATTATTTCCCATGAAGTTGGTTCCTGGTTGAGGAGGATCCAGCTAGTCAGTGATGTGTCACCCGGAACTTTCGATAAAGTGCCCACATTGGATGCCAGACTCTTAACAACCGCCTGACCTTATGGGAAAAACCCAAGAGGAATAACAAGAAAGAACGAAAAAAATAAAAAAAAAAAAAAAAACAACCACCCAAAGTCAGTCATCTTCCAAAGTCCGTCCTCAAGGATTAATACCGTGACCAAGAATCCAGAATTAGGACCGTGACAATGATCGTGCCTCTTTAAGTATATCAGCTCCACTTCCGTGTCTTCACATCTCCTTGCTCCTGTTAATGGACAAGACCCA
Organism: Centruroides sculpturatus; assembly: GCF_000671375.1. NCBI lineage: Eukaryota > Metazoa > Arthropoda > Arachnida > Scorpiones > Buthidae > Centruroides > Centruroides sculpturatus. The sequence continues at coordinate 136,219 of NW_019384716.1, read as the reverse complement.
GAACCATTTGATCGAACATTACATCGGCGGTGTCATCTTACTACAGATCTTTCACTCAGGAAAGGTATTTATTAACCCGCAATTTGTTCGTAAACTCTCTCTCTCTCGAATGGCCTAGTATAATTAGGGGAATTTTAGGCATGCTATTGAATATATCTGTATTTTCTTTGGTTCTTATTAAAATTGTTATTTGTTAGTTAATATGGAATCTGAGTGAGTCACCTCCTCGTCTCTCTCCTCACCTCTACTCTGAATCCAACCGTTCACCTGCTACCGCTCGCATGATGTAAAGTCGCGATTTTCGAGTCCTGCGAGACTCAGTGGTGTCACATCCTGACATGGTGTCAAAGAGACACCGACCCTACGGTCACAAAACTGTTCATTAACCGATCACCCACTGTATATATAAAGAAACTTTCTGCAGAGATACTCAATCTGGGATTATCGTTGGGCTGAAATATGAAAAAATTGTAGACCTATAAATTCCCACTGTCGTCTGCCTGTCTTTCCTTAATTCCAAGAATGGAGTTAGATAGATGAAAGACAAGACTAGATATGGAAATCTTATAGGCAGTAGGTCCCAATTAACTATATGAGAACTTTCAATGCAAACCAGAAGTCAAGTTATCTCAATTAAAAACTTTTCCCTGAAAGCAGTTAATAGACGACTGGCACGACTCCATTGCTAATGGAAAAGTATGATGTACAGGGTGAAGACACTAAGTACTAATTTGAGACACAGAGTATATATTTTGAATTAAATAAATTAAAAATATGATTAAAAATTGTAGCCTAACATTATGACAATGCACAATAAATAATTGCTTGTTTTAATTTAAATTTTATAATACAGTTAACATGAATTCATAATAAATTAAATAAATAAAAATGAATAATTTTTGAATAAAATTAAATAAAATTGCAATCCTTTCTATGGTTTTTGGTATGGTATAATTTTTCATTTTTTAAACATGTCTCTCCACATGTATCTGTAAATCTTTGTTAATAAAACACCACAATTAATTAAAATATTATAATTTTTGGTGTGAATAAAGCTTAATGCACCTCAACAAAGTCACTGCATTGAATTATGATACATATGCACAGTAACTGATTCCCATTATCACCATTGTGTTTTTATGATACTGTCCCAAAACAGAAAGCTCCACTTTTAATAATGGATTTCTTAATACAACAATATTTAAATGTAAACTATTACATTGTAAGCTAAAAAAATCTTTAAATTTCAAACAATATAATTACTTATATATTATTTAACTAATATTTTTCACCTAATTATCATTAATACAAGAAATAGTTGTTATTCTTATTTTTAGAAAGTGAACAGTTACCTTAACAGAATTAAGTTTATTAATTCTTGGTCGGAAGTTGTTGGGATCTCTTCTGAATGTAATATTGAGTAATTCTAAAAATTTATTCATTCCTGCTAATAAAGTCTGAGGACTAAAAAGATATGAAGTTTGTTGTAAAATATATGTTTTCTACAATGAAACTTAATTTAATGTATACTTACGTATTAGCTTTCGTGTTGACAGACGGGATACCTTCAAATACAATCACACGATCTGCTAGATAAGTGGCCATGATAAAATCGTGCTCTACAACAAATCCAGTCTTTTTGGCATGAAGGATAAATCTTTTTATAACTTTTGCAGCAACTAAACGTTGCTCAGAATCTAAATAAGCAGAAGGTTCATCTACCAAATAAACATCTGCAGGTTTTCCAAGGCAAAGTACCAAAGCAACACGTTGAAGTTCACCTCCAGACAAATTTTGCACCTAATAAATATTGTAATAATTTAAGTAATTGTAAAGTAAAAATACTTAATTTAAATACCAATTATTACAAACCTCTTGATCCATTATATTGTCAATCTGAAGTGGTTTCATTACATCTGCTACAAACTGTGGATGAATATATGCATCACGAATCTTTTCATGAAGTAGCTGTCTTACAGTACCTTGAGATTTTGGAGATATTTTCTGTGGTTTATAGCTAATGTTTAATGAGGGTACCTCTCCTAAAAATATAAAAAATATAATGAAAATATTATTTATATTCATGAATTTTGAAAATATTTCTTCCGAAAGACTTAACAGATATTTCAGAAATAGCATTTTAATCATTTTAAATTAATGCTTATTATCTTATTTGATTAATTTTTTTTATTTATGTTTTTTAATTATATTGAACAGTAATCTCATACATTTATTATTGTGCTGCAATTTTCAAATTACAGACCTATAAATTCCCACTGTTGTCCATTGTCTGTATGCCTGTCTGTCCTTTGTTAATCTCAAGAATGGAGTTAGACAGATGAAAATCAATACCAGATATGGAAAACTTAAGAGGCCACAGACCCTATATATATGAACTTCCAGTTTAGACCGAAAGTCACATGTTTACTTTTTAAATTAAATGATAATTAAAAATTGCAGTCTGGCATTGTGACAATGTCACAATAAATAATTGCTCATTAATATTTTAAAAATTTTATTAACTCTATCTTAACTAAGCTATTTAAACCTTACATTATAGAAAAGAAATTTTAGATATTGAAATTAACACAATCATAATACAAGGTGTACAAAAATTATTCATTCCATTATATACGTTCATAAAAATTACATCAGTAAAGATGGAAAAAAAAACTGCAGCAGGTAATAAAGCAAACTGAAAAATTTTATTTTTCCTCAGTAAATCTCAACAACTATACTGTTTGTTGCACAATGTCCAATCTGTATTTGAATTCTCTCCAGGTGTTTTCTCTAATTTGAAGCAAAACTTCATGCTGTCCATTGTTTCATTGCTCTTTAATGCCATCGTTCACAAAGTGTACTTGAATTACTGCAATAGAAAGACTACTTGCCGCCACACATTACATGCTACGAGGAATTCCTAGACATATCCCTGCATGTCTGTATGCATGCTCAAACTTGTCACATGCCAACATTCTTGATATCCTAACATTCACCAAACTTTTTTGATACATTATATATAATGTTAGAGAGAGAGCCAGACAAAAATTTTCCCTTAACAGATCTGAGATTTCAGTTCTAAATATAAAAATTTAATTTAAAAATACACACTTCTGATTATTTATCTTAACAATTTCACTACCAACTGACAATGGTGTGTTTTTTGTGTCATTTAGACACTGGAAGTTTTGTTAAATTGCATGCATGTTACTTTTTGATACTATTTATTACTATCTGGAAATGTAAGCTGATGCTGATAAGGCAGACACTTGAAAGATATGTTTAGCACCGGCGATCAGCTGAAAGTTATCCAGAGTCACTACCATTTGTGGGCCTAAGCCCGATTGGTCTTGGTCTAATAAATGCTGATAAGGCAGACACTTGAAAGATACATTGCCAGTGCTACTGGAAATGTAAGCAACATTTTAGAAATTATATTTTATGCTTGGTTTCTTATTTTCCCATTTTTATATTTAAATATAATTGTTTTTTTGACATTTATGTCCTCAAGTAGGAATTGGTGACTCAATTTCATATAATTCTGTAAAGATTTCTTAAAATAAATAAAAATGTTTAATTCTTATTTGTGTATAACAGTGACATACTTTATAAAAAAACAAATAGGCATATTTGGTGCAACTTTTTTCAATGGTGGCAGTGAAAGTGTTAAGTTTCAATCAACAAAATATGAAAATTATTAGAGAGAATTAATTTTCTTTACTAAAATCTGACTAAAAATTTAATTTAGATTTCAGTAAAAAAAACATCTAATTCTCTCTAATACTCTAAATAATTCTATTTTTTGTTATACGAGACATGTCCGGAAAGTAAGTACCATTTCGTTTTACCGCCACCGCAGTGGTAGTATCGCAGTTCAGCACCTGCATACACATGTCTCTGGTTGATTGTCAGTCCAGTGACACCATTAGAGCCAGATTGTGTTGTTTTTCCATGTGTTAGTGAACGTTCAAAATGTTTAAGACGATTACCGATCCCGCCGACTGTGAAGTGCGTTCTGTAATACGGTTTTTGAACGCAAAGAATGTTAAGGCAGTTAAAATTCATCGTCAACTTGTAGAGATTTATGGTTAAAATGTAATGAGTGATGGAATAGTGAGAAAGTGGGTTCGACAATTCAATGCTGGACGCACCAATGTTTATGACGAAGCACGGAGTGGCCGGCCTTCTGTTGTCAATGATGGTTTGGTTGCAAAAGTGAATGAGAAAATTCTTGAAAACAGACGGTTCACAATAAGATTGCTTTGTGATGAGTTTCCACAAATTTCAAAAACTGTTTTGCATGAGATTGTCACAAATCAATGTTCAGCAGTGGATGTCTTCACTGGCGGCATCTTTCTTTGAAGAGGGTATAGACAAGTTCGTTTCCCGATATGACAAATGTCTGAACAATGGTGGTAACTATGTAGAAAAATAGTTTCCAACATGCTCTTTCATGTAAAAATAAATTTTGTTTTGAAAAAAGATTTTTTATGTGAGTTTTTCCAAAATGGTACTTACTTTCCGGACACGCCTCGTACAATTTAATTATTAAAATAACAAATTCAAAATACATAGAATTAAATTTAAAGTAATAAGTACTGTAAGTTATTATCAAACTTTGTCTATGTTGCTCTAATAAAATTTTACCTCCTTCATCTGGTTTTAATCGTCCAGCCATCATTCGAATAAAAGTTGTTTTTCCTGTTCCATTTTCACCTAACATAACAATTATTTCAGAATCTGTAAATGTGCCTGGATCTACAGCCAACTCAAAATCACCTAAAATTTAAATTTTAATTAAAATATTAATATTTACATATTTATTATTATGTAAGTGTAGTTTCATTAAATTTATAAAAATACTAGCTTACCCATCGCGCATTGCTGCGATCTCAGAAAAAAGAAAATTCAAGCAAACTCATTATAATAAAATTCAATTTAAATTTTATCATTTTTATTGAAACTTATTATTATTATTCATTTTCATCGAGAAAACATTTCAAAGTGTCATTTCAATTCTATTTATTTATTGGAGTGTTTGTGGATAGACGATATTTTTTATTTTTTCGTCTGGTGCATACATGAATAAATCAGAAGGTTTTCCGACGCATGAACTGGCCACATACAGTTGTCCATGCGAGAAGCACAGATTCTCCAAATTTAGCCCATACACACTCGCAGTGATTGTCAGAAGTGCGATATTCCCCATTTATATAAATATATATATTTTTAATCCTTTATAATTTTAATTATTTAATTGCTCCTTCCTCTCTTCCTTGGCATGTTGTGAAATTTCTGATAGTTGGATAATAAACCGTTTTATTGTAATTTGTCTTTTTAAATTATTTTGAGTCGATATTAAAATTTGGAAAAGGGGATCCCTACAACGGTAAAATAGGCAAATTTCCTCCTACAACTTCAGTTGTTGTTCGGGATACAGTTAAGGTTTTAACAAAGTTCGAGCGAATACATAATTAGCAAAAAAAAGTTGAAATAAAGTGATTAAACAAAAATTATTACAAATATCGTAAATAACAGTTCACAAATGCATATATAGAGATATTTTTTGAAGGGGGGAAATGGTCTTCACAATTTGAAATCGATCGAACACACTGTGCGCGAATGCTCGTGTAAACGCGCGCCATCTATCGTAGGATAAATGTACTTCGCGGGAGTGTATTAAAAAATTAAAAAAACTTTCCAAAGTTTTATGGCAATCGTACTATGCCACAAACCTTCGCCGGAGTATATTAAACAACTTCCCAAAGTTTCACGGCAATCGGATAAACGGTGTGGTAATGCATGAAGGACACACACACACACACACACACACACACACACACACACATTCATTTTTATATATATAAATATTCCTATAGTAATTAGAAAATTACTATTATAAAAATCAAAGATATGCAAAGAATATAAAAATCAAGAGCTTATTTTTTAACTGACATTTTGGTTATTATAAATTGTTTTCAAATCACCAATTCAAAAAATTAGTAATAAATAATAATAACTCTAAATTAAATCATAGGAATAGGTTTTTTCTTATTATTAATTTTTAATATGGGCAATTTTATTAAATTGATGTTGGCAACATGAAGATAAATAATAATGTATTTTCCTTAAAGATAACAAATATACAGTTTTCTTTTAAAGCTCAATAATTATACTTTTTTTGGTCAATAAAATTTTAAGATTATTAAACATTTCTTTGATATTTTCAGTTATAAATTTAAATGTAGCCATCATATATACCATTGTGTATACGTACATATAAAGCACATTAACTGTAAACCATTGTAAATATATATACAGTAGGTGATCAGTTAACGAACACTTTTGCGAAAGATTTTTATGTTCGGATAATGAACACCTCACAGAACAAACATAAGAAGCGATGTAAAATAATGAATACCAATTGGTCTTCCCTTGTCTTCGGGCAACAATCCGAAACTTTTCAGATGATGGGAGAAATCAACATTGATGATCAACCCAATTATAATCTTTCGCAAAAGTGTTCGTTAACTGATCACCTACTGTCAGACCAAATACTATCAGGTCAGTATATTATACTGATCTGATAGTATTTCGCAAACTTTGAAATACTCCCTTGTAATTCCAGCCTTTTATTTTTTTGACAGAAACAATTTTTTTTATAGTATTCGTGAGACTGTTGGGCAGGTACTCGTTAAGTTTGCATCTGCTTTTATTTTCGAAAAATGAGAGTATTATGCCAAAAATAGTGTGTGGGCCAAAGATATCTGATGTTGCTGGGCAGTATGGCTTGAAAGGTCTACAGTAGGATGCAGTTCAATCTTATCTAAGAAAGATACGATATAATCAAGAAGACTCAAGCAGCTAAGGAGTGACAAAATTACATCTGAGAAATAAAGAACATTGAAGAGCTGATAATGGAACCCGAAACGCATCTGACAACAGAACAACAACAAGAACTCTTGAATGAACACCAACAAACTTGGTGAGATATGTTTTCTTTTGAAAAAAAGGATTAATGCCAATATCTGCTATTAAAAACCTTTTGAAGAAGTGGGAGGATGTCAGAACAACAGTCTTAGAATGGCATCCAAACCAGGGTGAGGTTAATAGGCTTGGGGATCTCTACACTTACAATGCTATTAATTACTTCTGAAAAATCCTGAAGAGAGAAAAGCAATTGACGGTAGACAGATTTTTTACCCCCCACAAACAGAAAAAAACATGACTAATAAAAATGCAAGTATATATATATACTTGCATTTTTATTAGTCAATAATATATATATATATATTATTACATATAAATAAATGTAGTAAGAAAGTACAGTGGTACCTCAGGATACGAAATTAATCTGTTCTGTATCATGAAAATGTCGTAAGGTGAATCATTTTTCCCCATACGATTACATGTAAAACCAAATAATTCGTTCCAACACAAAAAACACACTCAAATTAAAGCTCAGTAGTACATTGAAAAAAAACTTTAGTAAGGAAAACACTGAAAAATGCATTTTGTAGTTGTAAATGTATAAATAACCATAATAGAANCAAAAGTGTTCGTTAACTGATCACCTACTGTCAGACCAAATACTATCAGGTCAGTATATTATACTGATCTGATAGTATTTCGCAAACTTTGAAATACTCCCTTGTAATTCCAGCCTTTTATTTTTTTGACAGAAACAATTTTTTTTATAGTATTCGTGAGACTGTTGGGCAGGTACTCGTTAAGTTTGCATCTGCTTTTATTTTCGAAAAATGAGAGTATTATGCCAAAAATAGTGTGTGGGCCAAAGATATCTGATGTTGCTGGGCAGTATGGCTTGAAAGGTCTACAGTAGGATGCAGTTCAATCTTATCTAAGAAAGATACGATATAATCAAGAAGACTCAAGCAGCTAAGGAGTGACAAAATTACATCTGAGAAATAAAGAACATTGAAGAGCTGATAATGGAACCCGAAACGCATCTGACAACAGAACAACAACAAGAACTCTTGAATGAACACCAACAAACTTGGTGAGATATGTTTTCTTTTGAAAAAAAGGATTAATGCCAATATCTGCTATTAAAAACCTTTTGAAGAAGTGGGAGGATGTCAGAACAACAGTCTTAGAATGGCATCCAAACCAGGGTGAGGTTAATAGGCTTGGGGATCTCTACACTTACAATGCTATTAATTACTTCTGAAAAATCCTGAAGAGAGAAAAGCAATTGACGGTAGACAGATTTTTTACCCCCCACAAACAGAAAAAAACATGACTAATAAAAATGCAAGTATATATATATACTTGCATTTTTATTAGTCAATAATATATATATATATATTATTACATATAAATAAATGTAGTAAGAAAGTACAGTGGTACCTCAGGATACGAAATTAATCTGTTCTGTATCATGAAAATGTCGTAAGGTGAATCATTTTTCCCCATACGATTACATGTAAAACCAAATAATTCGTTCCAACACAAAAAACACACTCAAATTAAAGCTCAGTAGTACATTGAAAAAAAACTTTAGTAAGGAAAACACTGAAAAATGCATTTTGTAGTTGTAAATGTATAAATAACCATAATAGAATAATAATTGATTTAAAAAATGCAGTTTTATTTACACTTTACTTTTGAGGATAGATGACGGTGGAGGTGTAAGATAGATGACTGGTGGTGGAAGAGGAAATGATACTAAAACTTAACTTACATACATAATGTAACAATAACTTAAAAATAACTTAGAAAAGATAATAAAATTACTGTTGTTTTATATATATTTTTAAAATTTTTATTCACTGCTTTTTGCTTTCTTTCCTTCACTTCCATCCGTACTTTCACTGGATAGAGGTCGCTTGGTAAAATATCTATCCAAAGAGGTTTGGCTTTGCCTACTTTTTAAAATGTTTCTAAAACGACTTAGGCAAATGTCATTACTCCGAGCGGCAATACATCTAGTGTGAACCTTTTTGGGATGTTTCAATAAAATCAGCCACTTTCTGATAATACCTCAAGATTTCCTTTATCGAGCGAGATCCTTCCATGATGAAGCAAATGCGGACCAATGAACAGAAGTGAATAAAAAATGGCGTGCTGCGAACTAATGTAACGTCATATGGTGAGATTTTGTTCATATCGTGGAGCAAAGATATGTTCAAATTTCATGTCGTATCCTGAAAATTTCGTATGCTGGGGCATTCATATCCTGAGGTACCACGGTATATATTTTTTATTTTTTGGGGTCTTCAGAACAAATTAATCAAATTCTCATAAAAACCTATGGTAAATAGAAAATCAGTTAACAAATAAAGTCTTGGAATGGATTATGTTCGTTAACCGATCACCCACTGTATATATATACACACACACACAAAATTATTTTTCTAATACAGTCCTCACAGTTAACATCTTTCATGGTTATACCCAGAATAAAAAGTTCCCCATACCTAGTGCAGAGTACAGCTAAAACAAAATCATTTAATTTTTCTTTTTCTATTGTTATATTTTTTATTTTCAGACTAGCTGCAAGGACCCGCTTCACTGGGTTTTTATTTGTTCGTACATTTGTATGTAATATAGTTTTTGTTTTTTATATATAAAAGACTGTTTTTCTAAGTAATCTAGAATCTAGCTGCAAGGACCTGCTTCGCTGGGTTTTTATTTGTGGGCAAAAAGTAACAATAGTGAAGATTAAGATAATTACATTATAGCCAATCTTACCCGTTTTCACAGAATGCAAGAATTACGACCCGTTTCCAGACTAATTAGAGACCTGGTCCTGATTCTATTTCTGAACGTCTTCTGTTCACGTCCAGTCAAACGAACTATTTTCAACGTTTCTGGAACGTTTACAATCGTTCTATAATCGAACCAATATTCGAATTTTATGTTCGAATTTAATTCGAACATAAAATTCTATAAAGTTCTATAATCGAACCAATATTCGAATTTTATGTTCGAATTAAATTTGAACAAATTCGAACATAACATTCGAAATAGAAAACCACTTTCAGCCCCATATCTCCCCCACCCTTATAGCTATTGAGACGCAACCCCATAGTGCACAAATGGAGACTTGGGGCTACTACCACATACAAACACCATTCACGTGCGATGTGTAGTTTTGGCAGAAAAGTGAAATATAGGGACATACACGTCCATATATATATAGATAATAAGGCATTCAGAACTAATCACTTGATATAATGCAATGAAATTTGTCCTATAAGTTTTTTGACTCATAATATTAAAAACAATAAGTCAGGTTGGGTGAAAAAGTTATAATTTGTGCATCATCATATCTGATAACATAAATATATACATACATATATTATCAGATGAAAACAGGTACAAGGGTCATTTTAAAAGAAAATAATGTTTTCATCTGACAAATTACACAGTTCTCCCCACCCCCACTGCTGCATCATGGACCTTTCCATTTTTTTTTGCACTGGTCTGACACAACAGCGAGCCACAATTGTTTACTGTTTATAGTGTGACTTTGAAATGTGTGACAAAATTAAAGATTCCACCAAGTGTGAGGTTCATAGTGTACAGTAATACCTTGACTTACGCGAATTTCAAATCTCGTCGATTCGTCTTTTGTTTGAGCACCATGCAACTCTTCATTACTCACTCCCCCACATTATTGTTCAGCTTACATGTTGGGACGTGTCGCGCGGAATCGACACATCAACACAATTTATTTTGTGTTATTTATTTCTGTGTTTGTTATATCTACAGAGACTTGAGAGACTCTATGTGGTGATTTCTTGTAACCGTGAACGAATCAAAAGATGAGATAAGATTAATTAATGAGAACATTTATTAGCTTACATACATCCGACTTGGAGTTTACACAAATTGCGAAATTATACCCCGACTTATGCAGTTATCGCTTGGTCCCACCTATCGCGTAAGTTCGGGGTATTACTGTAATACACTTTCCAAATGCAAAAACGTCCGCCCTATCAAAATTTACAGACAGATAACCAAAGTTTATAGGAATGTAATGAATGAAGCTTCAGTTCAAAAATGGTGCATCATATTTAATGGTAGGGTAACAAATATTCATGATGATGAACGCTTGGGCCAACCTTCAGTTGTGACTGACAAACTCAAATAAAGGATTGAGGAAAAAATTCAACAGGATAAATGTTTCACTATAGATGGAGTCAGTTCATTCTTTCCTGAAATTTTAAGAACAGTTCTTTATAGCATTGTTAATGGTGATTTGGGCTACACAAAAGTGTGTGCTAGGTGGATTCCTATACTTTTGACAGATGAACACAAATAAAATTGGATGGGAGTTGCACTGACTTTTCTCAGTCAGTAGAACAAGGATTACAAGGAGTTTTTTAACCACATTGTTACTGGTGATGAAACTTGGATTTCATATAAAACTCCACAAACAAAGTGCCAGTCAATGGAATGACATCATTCCGGATCCCCAACAAGACCAAAACAAGCCAAACAAATTCTGAGCACTAAAAAGGTTATGGCTGCAGTGTTTTGGGATCAAAAGGGTGTCTTACTCATCGACTACATGCCTAGGGGAGATCATAAATGCCTATTGTCAGACCCTTCACTATGCCGCACCATTCAAAACAAACAGCAGGGATTTTTGTCCAGAGGAATTGTGCTTCTTCAGGAAAATACATGTCTGCATGCTGCTGTGTTGATGAAGAACTTGCTTCAGCAGTTTAAGTGGGAAGTTTTTGAACATCCTCCTTATAGCCCAGAAGCAAGTGATTACAGTCTTTTCCCAAAATTGAAGGATTTTTTGGCTGGGAATCACTATGGAAGTGAAAACAAACTGAAAGAGACCATTAATGACTGATTCAAGAACTTGGCGGTAAGTGTGCAGAAGACATAGAAAAGCTGGTGATATGCAATGACAAATGTTTATATTTGTATGGTGACTACATAGAAAAATAGCTAAGATATCATGTGTGTTGTAAAATAAGTTTTGTTTCATTATCTTAAATAAAAATATCTAGAGAAACAAACGTTCTTTACTTTTAGAATGACATTTGTATTACATATATTATCTGTTTAATATTTAAACTTCTGCATATAATAATAAATATAACACATTCTCAAATACAAATTTAAAAATTGCTTTGTCATTCAATATAGTTATTAATCATATTGAATGTTATAAAAGGTTCATACACACAAAAATTTATCATAAAAATTAACTAATATTGGAAATTAAGAAAGTACCCAATCTTTTTCGCATCTTGGGATATTCATAACGACACATTCTCTTAATCTCTTCTTCAGTAGCTGTTTCAGCAACCTTGAAAACAAGGGAAGTATCTCGAAAACGTAAATTTTCTGTTGGTACAAAACCATCAAGAAAAATATTGATTCCTGTAAGAAAACATTTTCATAAATCTTTCGTGATGTGAAATTATATGAAATAATAAATAAAATTTTATCAATAAACTTAAAATATACAATGATAATTGTATAACTAATCTCTGATTTCATAAATGAGTATATAAACACATTTTATTGTTTATCATCAATTAAACAGCATAATAATCATTTCTTGTTTAAAAACTTATTACATACAGCTTTCTGCTCTGTGGATACTAAGAGGACCATTGTAGGCCCATTCAAATCCACATTTGAATGGGCCTACAATGGTTTGGCCAAGTCTACAATGGGATGATCAGGTGGTGAGGGATGGGACCCAACATATCCAGGATGGACACTCCCCAAAAAGTCCTGGGGTTTTTCAATCACCCAGATTTCATCCCAGATCCCCAGAGTGACAGGCTGATGCTCTACTACCTCAGCATTTGGTCAGACACAGATATGGTTAAGAGCTGTAAAAATTGATAGAAATTTTTCTATTAATTTTAAACCAGTACATAAATTAGAAGAATTAGTAAAAATCTAAACCTTTTACCCAAAAAAGTATTAAAATTTTGTGTGATACTTTACCTATACTTTATTTATTATTCAAATATCAAAGAAGTGATTTTCTCATTAACTACATGTTAAGCTGAAATCAATTCATACTTCATTCAATTCAACTTAACCTGTCCCATGTTGTTCCAGAATATTTTTGTGCTGACCTCATTTAACCTGAATATACTCATATCTGCATTGGAATGTTTTTGATACTAGATGCCATTATACGTCATAATTTTTATATTAAAATAAACATTCGAAATATAATTTTTTTTGTTTTTATATTCTTCAATATATTTATTTTGTTTGTGCAAAATAAAAAATAATTTTTAATGATACAGTAGCCACGATTATTATTAAAAAAAATTTTTTTCATTAGGCTTAACATCAACAAAACTTCAACATGGCAGCCACATGCAACAGAGAAAAATTTCAACTTAAAGGGTTTTGATCAAGATGACTAATCTAAATTAATTAGAGTTGAATTTCAAAAAAATCCTAAAAGAATATTTACTAATGCTTATTTTACAAGGTCTGTTCAAAAAGTATCGGACCTTTTTTTTTCCCACGTAAACCAATGATGCGCGAGAGGCCTCCTTCGGTGGAGTTGTGGAGGGGACAGTCATGCACAGCCCTGAATTTTTTCCCGCCTGCAGGAAGCGTCAGTCGTTGGCAATCGGCCTATGAGTGAGGTCATGTAGTGCGCTCTCGTCGGATTCCACTAAGCTGGAAAATGAATGAACAACGTGAGCAGTGATATTACATCAAATTTTGCCAAAAACCTTGGCGATACCCAAGCGTAAACCATTCGCAAGATTCAGCAGACTTTCGGGGACAATCCTCGAGGCCAAAAAAAGCGCGGCAGGTCCGCAGCAATATCAAAGATCATGTTGACAGTTTTTTCGACTCTCGTGGGGTGGTGTGTCGTGAGTACGCACCATAAGGCCAAACCATCGCAAAGGAGTACTACCAGGAAGTCCTTCGTCGTCTTTCCGATACAGTGCGAAGCAAATGACCGGATCTGTGGTCAATCAAAACTTGGCAGCTCATCGTGATAACGCATCCGCCCATTCTGAGCATCTGATTCGGGCTTTCGTCGCCAAACACAATACTCCTGTGGTTCGTCACGCTCCGTACTCTCCCCACATGGTTCCGTGTGACCTTTGGCTATTTCCCAAGCTGAAAATGCCACTAAAAGGAACCTGAATTTAGTCGAGAGAAGACATTGTGCGAAATCCGACGGACCAGCTGATGGCCATTCCAAAAGATGCGTTCCAGCAGTGTTTCCAGCAATGGCAGGAACGCTGGGAGAAGTGTATACATTACCAAGGAGACTACTTTGAAGGGGATTAGGGTTTCGTGCCTCAAAATCAAAAAATTTATTTTTGCCGACCAAAGGTCCGATACTTTTTGAACAGACCTCGTATGTTTGCAATTTAAGCATTATTTTATCCAAATTTTATACATATCCTGTAATAAATTTCCAGTAATATTAATTATTGTTTGTTGATAATTTTAAAATTTCAGTAATCAAAAAATCAGTATTCACAATATAAATAATTTATCATCATTATCAATTTTTACCTTTTATTTTCACTTAAATGATTTTCATTAATTATTATTGATCAAACCAGAGATAAAATTTTTGTAAATGTTCGTTATTACTATATTATTGTTTATTAAAATTCTAGTACTAATATTTGGAAATATTCACTTCGAAGACATGAAATGAAAATGATTACATACCTTCCCTAACAGAGAAAGGCATTGTAACAACACCATAGGCACCAGGAACTCCATATAAACAACAAATAAAATCAGATAAATAATCCAATACTGATAAATCGTGTTCCACAACAATAATATACCTAAAATTATTTTAAAAAAATAAAATATTTTAAAAGTTATTTTATCATCAACAATTATTATTATATTGCTACTACAAATATTAAAGTAATAAAATTATAAATATATTAAAATAAAAAACTGTAAAAGAAAATCTCTCATATTCCATTAGTATTAATTGTTATTAATAACTGCTATCATGCAAACTATTACTTGTGATTACTTGGTGACTGCTTTACAACAAAAAATACTAATCTACTGTACCAATCCATCTCTAAACTACAACTAAAATTAATAAAGCTTAAGAATTAAAAATAAAATGGCAGTTATAACAGCAATTTTTTTTATAATGATAGGAGATCGTAAAAATAATTAAGAATATATCAAACAATTTACTTATTTGGTAATATTTTGCTTTCAAAACATTATATTACAATTGTGTGAAATAAATGTAAATAGATCTTATTTGTAAATTTTGTAAATGCACATTTTATTATTAATATTAATATTATATTAATTATTATTTATTTATTTATAATTTTAAAAAAATATATAATTTCTTATACAAAAAAATCCACAATAATACATATTCAAATAATGCAAATATAAAAATATTGAGTTATAACGTATAGAATCATACAGAATTTTGTTCAGTAAATGTATTCTTTGAACTAATTTTGTTGACTTGGGAACAAACTATTCTCACAGTCAACTTAAAATATAAAATGAATAAGATTTTTTCAGTAACACATAAAATACACTAAAAAGTCATGATGTTATATATGCATTAGAGAAAAAATATAAAATAGTTTCAAAATTCTAATCATTTTCAAAGCAAATGAATCAAATTGAAATAATTCCAAAAACAAAGCAAAAATGAGATATTAAGTTTTGATATCTCAATTCAAATAGTATAAGTAAATTTTAATTTTTCAGTCTTAAATGTTTGTATTAATCAAGAATATAAATTATAAAGCATTTCTATACAATGTGACCCAATTTACAAATGCCTGATATACAAAAATTTGACGCAATGAGCTGTTTTCTTTTTCTATTTACTGTATATGAGCATTGATATTTCCAAGAAAAAAACAAAAAAGAGTGCACAAATGCAACAAAACTAAAATTCTGATGCACTTCAAGCAGATAGTTCATAGGTTCCAATCTCTGTTTTCTTTGTTTCATTCATGTTGTCTTCAGCACTAAGGGTAAATGTTAATCATTCTAACATGGTTATGCAATTTAATTAATATTTTTTTCCTACAATACAGATCCTTCAATGAATGAATACAATTTAATTAATTAAAACCAATTTATTTTACTCTATTTTCACAAAAAAAAAAAAATGACTCCCCAGATTTTTTATTTTTAGACTCAGGACCTTAAAACAAAAATGAAAAAAATTCATTTTTTTTCTGTATGCCTGGATGTTAGTGTGTCTGTGCTTTAAAGAAAGTGCATAGTTTTATTCACTCTCTTTAAAGCTTAATAACTCTTGTGCTTTTTGTCAAAAATTCCTTAAATTTTGTAGAAAGGTTTGTTTATTAGGGGAATTGATGCTATTCAATTTCGGTGATTAAAGGTCAAGGAAATGAATAAAAAAAGGGGGTCACGTGTATCTCCAGTAGGTTCAGACTTAATGACAATTTTACTTGTTATTAGCATTTACTATTCTTTTATAAAATCCATCCCGAATTCAGAATTTTGCTTTTTTCCATTTTATAATAGTTAAATATAAAAAAAATTTTTAAAATAAAATATCATAACAAATGGTGCTACCATACTTGCCAGGAAAGTTAAGCAACTTTTTTGCTGGATTTTCTTACTACCAAATAAAAATGTCTCAACTTATGTATATGCTTATGTTGTACTTGTTTCACTCATTTTGTATTAGCTCCTTTTACATTGATGAGTAACCTATAAACACTTTCCTTTTATTTATTTTATTCAGTGTTATTGGTTGACTGGGTTATGCTGGTTCAAATTTTTGTCATAAGAAATAATGAAAAACTACTAGTTGTTTACAAGAGAAATGAAGTACATCTGTATTCAAGAATGAGATAGTCTTGTAAGTCAGAATTACACAGTACAACCATCCAAATTATATTTATTTTAATGCAACAAAAATAAAATTTTGATGTATATAAATTTTTTGGTAGAAAAAATTTTGTTGGGCTATACAGTATAACCTGTTTATTATGAAGTTCAGAGGACTAAAAAATGCAGACTTGATAATAACAAGATTTATGTTGTGGACAAGGATGCCTTCAAGGCTTCTGAGTGGAAGAACCTCATTACGGGGAAGTGCCAGTGCTGTGAGGCACTTCCCCATGATATTAACCAAACTCAAATAAGCAATAACTAACTTAAATCACAGCTATGTTTTCTTCAAGATGGCATGACACTGTGCTGAAATTGTTAGTAAAAACAATTAGAGTATACAGTTTCACTAACAAAGGTATAGTATTTTATTAATGCAAACTATGTTTTAAAGTCATTTGAAAAATAAATTGATATGCATTCACATTGTTTTTGTCTTGTATGTGTTCTTAACAAGATCATTTAACTTGTCAAAGTGACTTAAAAGTTAAAACTCCAAAACCTTTAAACGTCCAGTAGTAATCAATTTAATAATAAACAAACGTTTTCAACCGTACTCTCGGTCTTCATCAGGCTTAAAATCCGTTAGATTCGAACCTGTGCATGCGTAGAACAATGATTATGAAATTAATTTTGAAAATCAACTTCGAAAAATGGAACCGCACAAACTGATTTTAAAGAATACAGTTATGCATGCGCATTGCCATGGCGACGGAATGGCATACGTAATACATACAATTATATAAATATATATAAATATATATACCAAATGGGGATGTTGTCTTTAATTGCTGGAGTGGGCATCACCCGTTACCTCATAGCAGTATTTCCAAGCGTGGGATACATTGACCACATGAATAGCGTTAATGCAATTGGTGTGTAACCCGGCTTTGTAAATTTCCAATGCCTCCAGATTTTGTAGGTGTTCCACCCAATGAGAAATCATTACCTCAACTCAGTTTACAGGGAGATTGCCACCCATACTAACATTAGGATTGCATACAAGAGGCCTAGCACTGTATATGGGCTACTCCGCGGTGGCAAAGACAAAATCAATAAGAAGCAAGCACCAGGTGTTTACATGGTCCCTCTATGGGACAACAGGCTTCAAAGGGAATTAGTTTATATTGGGTCCACAAAACGCTCTTTGAATAAAAGATTGCAGGAACACAAATACGACATCATTAATAAAAGGCACACCACCGCCCTATCAACGTATGCCACTGAACCCAGCATAAGAGCTGACCTACATGAGGCCAAACTGATAAAACTTTCTCATCGGGTGGAACACCTACGAAATCTGGAGGCATTGGAAATTTACAAAGCCGGGTTACGCACCAATTGCATTAACGCTATTCATGCGGTCAATGTATCCCATGCTTGGAAATACTGCTATGAGGTAACGGGCGACGCCCACTCCAGCAATTAAAGACAACATCCCCATTTGGTGTATTTATTTATATATATTTATATAATTGTATGCATTACGTATGCCATTCCGTCGCCATGGCAATGCGCATGCATAACTGTATTCTTTTAAAATCAGTTTGTGCTGTTCCATTTTTCAAAGTTAATTTTCAAAATTAATTTCATAATCATTGTTCTACGCTTGCACAGGTTCGAATCTAACGGATTTTAAGCCTGATGAAGACCGAGAGTACGGTCGAAAACGTTTGTTTATTATTAAATTGATTACTACTGGACGTTTAAAGGTTTTGGAGTTTTAATTTATATATTTCCAGTACTCAAGTGAGAAGATTTTAGTGACTTAAAAGTTCTTGAGAAAAGTTAGGTGTCCACATTAACACATTTTCTAGCAATGCCAGTGAATTCTCAGCACATTTGGCAATAAGCTATAACCTGCTTCTTCTACATCATCATCTATTGTCTCCATTTCATTTTCTTCTTCAATGTTAATGTCTTTTCTGGCTAATTCTTCCTCCTTGGGAATCCTGCTGGTTGTCAACTCATCAATGCAAAGATCAATACTCTAATGGAACCTCCAACAGCACTCTTGCTTAATCTCCCAAAGTGAAAAAAAAGCAGAGAGACTTTCATGGTCTGCAGACAAACAAAAGCACAACAATTATGTCAAAGTCTTTGTCCAGTTCAGACTCACAATGTCCTAAAAATTATGGTACATGCTATCTTTGTACTAACCAACCTGCATACCATATTCTGACGACCAAATTTGCTTCAGATTACATATTAACTGAACATCTTTACATTAAAAATCTGTCTTTACTCAGGAGAGTGGAAAATGACTACATAATAAATGGAACTTCATATCATCCAATATCAGATAAAGTTATACTATATATTAAAACATGATTTTTGGGGCATTGAATCTATTTAAAAATGCCATATCAAGCTTATACAGATACTGCATAAAAAGTAACTGTTTTAAATTATTTTAAAGGGACTTTTTTGATAAAAAAATAAAAAATAAATAGAATCAATTATTTTGTTCTAACTTAACAGATAACAAATTTCTGACTGACAATTTCCTAACAGAAAATAAATATAAAACAATAAAAACTAAGCATAAATAAATACACAAAGATAAATTTTTAACTGATATTTTAAAACTAAACAAAACATTAGATTTAATTAATATCTAACCCTAAGGATTTAAATTTAAATCTTATGTATTTATTAACTTATTTATCACAATTACTTTTTAGTGTTATGTATAACGTCTTCAAAATATCTCACTCTGTTTTTTATATCACAAAACAAAATTAGTTCCCATTTTAAGTAAAATATATAATCTATCTTTCTCTAGATTTACTCTTAACATCAATTATTAACATTAAATAATATAATTAAAATAAATAATTAATAACAAAAATATGTGTAATAAATAAATATTTAGTATAATGAATTACTTACTTATCAGGATGAATAAGTGAACGAATAGCTTGAGCAGCTTTTAATCTTTGTTTTACATCCAAATAACTAGATGGCTCATCAAACATAAATCTAGTCAATTGAAATAAATAAATAAATATTTTTAAATTCAATACACATTAATGTAATTTTAAGAACACTTACATATCAGCTCTTTGAATGCAAACCATAGCGCAAGCAAATCGCTGTAATTCTCCACCAGAAAGATCTTCAACATTACGCCCTCTTACATTTTTTAAATCTGTAGAGAAAATTTCACAATTAACAAATGTTAAACAGAAGATACATTTTAATTTTACTGTAACTTGAACAGAATTAGTTTTTACTGCTAAAATATTTTAAACAGTAAATAATTTTGTATTTAATTAACCTGCCCTACGATGTTCCCGAAAAACGCGAATATTTTCGGGAACATCGCAGGACCTCATTGACCTGCATGGGCGATCCCGAATATTTTCGTGTTTACATCAGAACGTTTTTGATACTAGATGTCGCTATGCATCACAATTTTTATATTAAAACGAACTTATATTTATATAAAAATTGTTTTAAATGATCTATAATTTTTTTAATTCAAGTAAATATGTTTATTTTATGATGAATTAAATACACTTTTTATATGAAATTATGCTTTTCCTGTAATTCCAACACACAAAAACATATATTACATTTCTATTTCTTACATTTATGTTTAAATATTTATTGTAAATGAATTTGTTTATTTTTTAAATTAAAGAATGTCATTATATAATAATATTGAGTTAATATAGGATTTTCTTGATGGATAAGTACGAGAAACAAATATTTAGACCACCCAAAAAATCACCTGTACATTGTCAGCAGTTGCAGAGGTTGCCCTGGTTAGAACACCATTGTTTGAATACTTATCTGCTTCAAAAATAACAATTGCAACTATTCCTAATTTAATTATTTTATATAAAGTGTTGTTATTATTATCAATAAGCAGTCAATTTATTTTAAAAATTATTTAATTATTATTTGTGAGTTTCTGTTAGATTAAAATTTACATGTACATAAATCCATGATACCATCCATCATTTACAACAATATTGTAACAGAATAAAAAATAACTTAATTTTTCTCATATCTGCATAGACTTGTTAGAAAAGATAAAAGTCAGAAAAACAATTAAATTTAAAAGATGAACAAAGTAAATGACAATACCTAATTTTTCACATACAATATCTTGATTTTTCATTTCATCTTTCTTGTCAAGTAGTTGTTGCACTGAACCCTAAAAAAATATATTCAAATTTTTTATTTTTTAAAAGTATTACAATAGCTTCAAAAAAAATTTTTCTAATTAAAAGTTAGTCTCATACAACAGTAATCATCACATCATTTCAGGATGTGAACAGCAGAAATTAGATTTAATCATTGACAACTTAAGTAACTGAATATTAAATAAATATATAAAACTAAGTGAATAATTTTATATTATTAAATATAGTAATAAAGACAAATTATCAATTAATTATATTTTTAAATAAAAAGTGTTAAAATTATGTATTAAACAAATATTATTTAAAAATCAAAATTTCTTCTTTATTTATAGTTCTAATTTATATCTAATGTTAAGAAATTGTTTAATATTTTTTTAGAACTTTTATTGTGGATCCTTGACCAACAATTAAATGCTTTTATAAAATTGAACAGAAATTCAATGGAAATTTATGTAATAGCAAATCCATTAATTCCTATACTAACATAATTATCCTGTATTTTTTAAATATAAATAAGGTCATAAAAATAACTAAAAAATTTTAATACAGTGGAACCCCGGTTAACAAACTTAATACGTTCCGTGACTCCGTTCGTTAATTGAAGCAATTTTTCCCATAGAAATTAATGCAAATGCAATTAATCCGTTCTAGTCTCCGAAATTTTTGTGATTTTATTTGTAATATACAGTAATTTTCTTTGATGAAAATGTAGGAAAATGTAGTATCTATCATTACAGCAACAAACAAGTAAACTTTTTTAATAAAATGGCACTTCGTTTGTTGTAGTTAATGGCAGAAAAGTGGAGATTTACGAACCTTAATGCTTAGAAGGGGGATCCCCTCCAAAAAATAACGGGTAGCACTTTATCAGAAGATTCTTAGAGTCGAAGTCTCTTTTGGTAAAAAAAACCCACCAATGGCTAAGTGATCTTCGTACCTTGAACACAGGGAGTTTGTTTGTGGGTTCGCACCTCGCTCAGATAGGCTGGCCACGTGGAGTTTTCCGGGTTTCCTCCACGTCTGTAATGCCTAAATAGGGGCCAATTTCCCTTAAAAATGCCTCCCAGAAGGCATTTCCCCTAGGCAGATCGCCCAAGTTTTGCATTGCCATAACTTAACAAACAAACAAACTCTTTCCGTAAGAAACAATAAATTGATCTAAAGTTAATTGTCTTACTATTTTAATCAAAATTTTTCTCAAATGCGATAGTGCATTGTCATTTTCTATTGCCACTATGATTTTTTTCTTTCTTGGATGCCATATTGATTAAATATATAAATCACAAAACTGAAAAAAAGAAGTATAGCACAAACACTCAGAAAAGCAATGCTTAGCTCGCGCATGCCTAACACCAACTAAAATTTGACACAAAATACTGTTATGTTCATTATCCGAGACAAAATTTTTGCAAAATAAAAGTTTGTTAACCGATTTGGTCGTTAACCAGGACGTTCGTTAACCGGGGTTCCACTGTATTTCTCTTTCATGTTTGCAAACTAATTTTCATAAAAGCAACAAAGAAAAGCACTGATAGCATATGGACATGACATGTTACAAGCAAGAATTCAAGACAACAGTACAGCCAGCAGACTTCCACAATACCCAGTTCAAAAGCAATGAATGTACAGCAATGAATGAATGTTACCTATATAATACATTTGTATTCAAAATTAAAAAATAAATTCAGAGCTTCCTCTTTATTTCAAAACATATCTGCAAATACCTGCCAATTCTTCAACAACAACACTTTTCTCCAAAGAAATTAAATTATCTGCAACTGAAGAAATTTTCCACCATGTGTCAATTCACCAGACAAATACTGATGTGAATCCCATTGTTTAATACAAAACAAAGAAATGAGTCAAACTAATGCTTTCCCAGAATGAGAATGAATGTGATAAGCAATTTGCTACAAGATTAAGCATCTTGAAGTAGTGTAAATTTAATGCACAATTAAGAATTTTTATTTTATGTATTCTTCAGATTGTCAATAGTGTAAACTCGAACCATATGTGGCAAGTCTACAAACGGCAGGGTCCTACTGTATATATAAACATTCTTTAAAATCAAGCAAATTCCTAATAATAATGTATAAAGAATGCATTTGCATACATAGAAATAGTCAGAAAGATTTATTTATCATTACTGATTAAATGCAGTGTGTCAAACAGTTGAAGAGTTTAAAGAACATTTTTCACAACTATCTTCAATGGCATTTTCCACTTCTTGGTTGCTTTTGATTTCATATTTTTTTTTTTTGTCTAATGTTGTTATTTGCTATTGTTTATTTATGTTAGTTACAATCACCATATTTTTAATTATTTTCGATTTGTTAAAAAAGATGATAAATTTAAAGCAAGCACATATTTTAATATGAAAATCAACACATTCAAACTCATTAAAAGTAAGCTAGTAAAGAGTGTCGTTCTTGTTTAGTGTTACCATTGCTAGTAATAGTGCTGCTTGTCTAGATGAGCAAATATATGGATCATACATGTTTTACAGAATGCATAGAATGCATCACTACCATCATGAAATGTAAAGCAGAGTATTTAAGAATATTTGGTCTTTATTTATTGCAGCTAAGGCTATATTTTTGATTAAAAACAAAACTTGTAAACCCGGAAATTCATAAAGTGGAAAACTCATACTAATTATCAACTTTAAAATATTCAATAAATAGCCTAGGTATACCTGGATTACTTGAAGAACCATAACAAAGATGCAATAACTAAATAAAATTTTGTTATGGTTAAAAAATGGCATGTAACTAAACAAAGGTATATTCTGTGATTTGAATTGTTTCAGCACTATATGTGAAGAGTCTTCCATTAAGTTTCAGAATTTTACATACAGTATTTAAAATAAAACCAAATTCCAAATCACTAGCCTAACTAAAGTCTAAACTGCCAATTATTTTTTAAAGTATATTGTCTGAATTAATCCTGAGCAAGGATTCAAATCTCATTCTGGATCAATCTTTCTTTCAAAATTTTCTAAATTATTTAATTAAAGCTAAAACTAATTTCTAATTATTAATCTTTACACAAGAAATTAGCTTTAATTAATTAAATATAATCTGAAGAATAACTTGACAATTTAGACTTAAATTTGGTTCAAGACAGCAAATTAGCAAACAGTAAACTCATCAGAAAGGATGGCTAGAAAAGGAAGATGGATTAATATATGCCCCACTTTTGGAATTATATAGTGTCTTATTTTTTGCCTAAAAATAAATTGTCTTATCTAAATTGTCAGGTCACAAGAAAAGCAATCTAGGTGTTGAGTATAGTAGAATTTAACATAATAAAAGTCAAAATTAAATTGCATCCATTTTTTCATATAGTAAATTTAAGTTTTTTGTTTTTTTTAAAAATCTTTATATCATATATAAAAGAAAAATTGTAAAAAGTAAACTGAATTTATATAATGATTAGTAATATCATTTTATTGCATTTTCCTTTCCTAAGATTTTATGCTATTTTTATTAAAATAATTTCCATTTCTATTATTCACTGAATTATTTTTCTCTATTGAATATCTTTAATGGCTTAAAACATGCTATAATTGAAAAATTTTAAATTTACTTTATGAATCCAACTTCATTGTTATAACAACTTACACTATTTATAGTACATAATATTTGTAATTATAATGCTAATTTTATTTTATAATTCTGTATAATAAATATTAATAAATACATAAATGCATTTTATATTTTACAGTTTTCATTATAAATATGAATATTTTGTATCTGAGACTTACCTTGACTGCCTTAGGAATTTGGTCCACATACTGAGGTTTTATAATTGCCTTTAAATCATCTTCTAATATCTTAGTGAAATAATTTTGTAATTCAGATCCCCTAAAATATGTAAGAATCTCTGTCCAATCTGGAGGCTCCTAATTAAATAAATAAAATATGAATGGAAACAATTGTGCATTAAAATGTAACTAGAACTTTATTTCCTAAAATTAATAAAAAAAAAAAAGGCTTTAAATTATAGCTTAAATTGTAAATATCAACATAATTCAAACATTAAAACTATATATGACTTATTTGTAAATGATACTATGTTCATTGATACATAAACAAAATTTTGAATATTTCTAACTTCATCCTTTTTTCAAATGTGAAAGTTTTTTACCTTTGAAACAAGGATGACGTTTAAATTCACACTCATAAAAAATTAAACACTAAAAAATGCATTGGAACTGAACAAAACTTTATTAATGCAAACCCAATGATAACATGATTACAGTATCATAACAAACAGACTAATTTCCTCCTGCTTACATGTGGCAATACAATCATGCATGGAAACACACAGGTATTTTATACTATCTTCTGGTGATTTTTCTACTGATGTTGCAAATGCTGTTCCAGATCCCTCATTCTTACAGATGGCCAAAATTGGTAGCCATCTGGTCCCATAAATTCTTGAAGGATGACAAGTATGGAGACTGGCAGAGCTTTCTTTGGCCTGCCCAATGTTACAGACATTTCCAGGAAACACTAGCTGCATGTGGTTAAGCATCTTGCTAGAAAATATCTGTTGGTAGCCCTGCTATAAAATGAAAACATAAGAGAGAACTTTCTGAATATAACATTGTGCCATCAATCTCCCTCAATCTCCTCTAAGACTACTAGAGAAGTCTTATAAGAAGGTTCCTAGCCCAACTTGTCAGCAGTGTGTCAACAGTAAAATTGAATTGAAGTGCTTACAAGTGGTTCCTCACACTAACATCATGGTCACTATTTCCAAATAGAATCAGGATTTGTCACTAAAATTATTGCCAGCCTGTAGTTGTCCATTACTTGATCAAAGCATCATTGTAAACAAAAGTCAATAATGTTAAGATGCTAATGGCAGGACATGTAGTGGTAAATAGCAGAGGTAAATTTGTATGCATGAACATGCATACAAATTTACCTCTGCTATTTGCCTGCCAATGGTATGGGAAGAGACAGGGTTTCATAGCAAGACTTCCTACTGTCTCTGGATGGTTGACAGACTTTGTTGCAGCTGGTTCATGCTGTCTCACAATCACATGATTACATCTCCTGGTGGTCTAGTGGGACATCTACAACCTGGTTGCTCAGTATGTATACTTCATAAAGCCATTGCTCTCAACTTCACCTCAGTCAGTTCAGAACACCCAGAACAATGACAACTTGGCAAACATCCAGACTGCTTCTCTTAGCCCAAAAAATGTGACCTTTCTCAAATGTGTTTTTTAATTTTTTTACAGTGAAAATTTTGAAAATATCTGATGTCACAGGAACTTTTTAAACAATCTGCATAAGTATAGGAAGGGAAGAGCCTATAAAAAAAGGTCAAAACCACCACTGTTGATTGTGTTCTAGTGATTGTAAATAGATGTTTAGAAGACTTCAAACAATTTTTTGTACAAGTCTTTAATAATGTATATTTTTATATTTTCAAACATATATTTTGTCTTGAATTTTCAATACTTTATTTTTTACAATAATTCATTTATGTTGTGTTTGTTGAAGTATATAATAAATAAATTATATTTCTAATAATTTCAATACATTAATTAATTTAAATACTTATAACAATTTTATGTAGAACAAGTAAAAAATTTCTATCATTTAAATCATCTTCAATAAAATCCAAGCATTAAAATTTCCCCTTTGTGATTATTTCAAATCAGGCTCAATAATATAATCCTTTAATTTTAAGATTCTCTACAAGTTTACCAGTTACCTACCATTTTATAAATATATTTTTAAAGGGTTGTGTTTCATATGTTTGTTGTATATGGTTAAGCTGTTATTATCCCCATGACATTGTGTACTATTAATCCCAAATAATAATATTAATACCATAAATCCTCCAATAAATTCTGGGTCTCTTTAAACATTGGCTATTTAGTTTCAATTGCTAGATGTCAAGTTTCATTAAATTCCTACAAGCAGCTCATGAAGCTGTNGTTATTATCCCCATGACATTGTGTACTATTAATCCCAAATAATAATATTAATACCATAAATCCTCCAATAAATTCTGGGTCTCTTTAAACATTGGCTATTTAGTTTCAATTGCTAGATGTCAAGTTTCATTAAATTCCTACAAGCAGCTCATGAAGCTGTGTTCTTCTGTACATGCTGTGGTAATTTTCCCATGGAAACATTTGAAAAATGTTTTTACTACAACATGGGGTGCAACTAAAGTATATGGTAAATACTACATGAGTAGGCTCATATTCCTATATTTTGTTTTAAACTCTGCATTTCAGACAGATTAGTGAACTAGATGTCAATCAGAATAGCAACCAAGAGGTCTTACAGTGTTGCATTCAAATCGAACACAGTTGCAAACACAAAAGAATACTCTGGTTCTTCTCCAGAGTATTCTTTTGTGTTTGCATGAGCCTCAAATTTCCATGCTGCATGGAAATTCAAGGCTCATCCAAAGTGAATTCTATAAATGGAACAAGCATGACCCTCTTAATGCTAACAAGAATAATTATGAAGTAAAGAAGCCAAAAGAAGAAAGGTGTAAATCATAAAACTTTCAGATGGATGGTGTTGCACAAAGCAAGAGAAATCTTCATTCAGTTAGATGAAAGTGATAAATAAAACATGGTATTCACAGATAACAGAGGGGTGACTAGAAAAATTCATGAAACATGAATACAACAATAACATTATAACTACATTTATGGTAGTAATATTGTTGTGTAATGGAGTAATGTAGCAGTACACTTTTCTATTAAATAAAAAATGAAAATTTCTTGTGAATTACCTGCAGTTTTCATTATTTGAGAGAGAGAATGGGTGGGGAAAACCAAAGTGGTGGTGGTGATGGTTTTAGAAAGAAGACTGGACTGCTTTTTTTTCTTTTTTTATCAGTAGTTTGGATATGAAATTCTGCAAAAATGGAATAGATGCTCGGGGCTAAGTATATTCTGTCCAATAGACAACCAGAGTCTATTAGAGAATTTACAATAATTATTATTAAAATAATAAATTTTGATTGAGTAAAACTTACTTGACGATCTTCTATAATTCTTATTTCTAAAAATGCGGGAGTAAACGTAATTATTATTAAAATAATCATAATTGATTGAGTAAAACTTACTTGACGATCTTCTATAATTCTTATTTCTAAAAATGCGGGAGTAAACGTATTTACTTCTTTGTCTTCTAATCCCGTTTCCTATGTAAAATACATTCTTAAATCAATTGTGACGTTACGAAATTTACTTAAGAAAACAATTAATATGAATACGTTAATAATTAATACAATTTTATACGATATTGGTTTACTTTAGTGTTAAAACACTGTAAAGAACTCGTTTAACGGTGGAAACTTTCAGTGCAAATATTGATTTTCAATGGAAAGAAATAACACTCATAAGGGATATTCATCTTTTACTGATATCCAAAGTTCAGTTAATTCCATGCTGCTAAATTTTCTTTTTAACGTATTGTCGCGAAACAATTCAATAAGATTTTCTTCTTCTGCAGCATTAAATTCAGATGGAGCAATGGCATTAAATGGTTTTTGAATCCACGCAAATTTATCGATATTATAATTTTGAAAATATTTCTCAAACCAGGTGGACAGTCTGTGATAAATGTTCTTAAAAAATATTAGAGTTCACACCTCGAGAGAAATCAATTCCATTAGAAGTCAAACACTGTTGCAACAAAAGGAAACATCCTTTCCTCCATCTCCATTTTTCTTTTCCATAGTTTTAATTGTTTTATAAAAGCTGAAATTTTCTCAATCGACTTTAGAAGGTGCGTGTTGCTTCTCTGCAGGGAGAGATTCAAAGCATTCAGTTTTTAAAAAAATCACATAAGTATGCTAGTTTTACCAAAAAGTCTTCATTCACAAAATTTTTGGCATACATGAGGTCTTCTTCTTTAAGAAAAATATGTAATAAATTTCCTATCGCAGTTCAAACGTACGAGACAAAACGTTACCTCGAAAGAAGTAATGTTTTGTCTCGCTCGCTCGTGGTATTGTTTTGTAATTTCTCGAAGTGCTGTAGTACAACAAAGACGTGTGCTCGGATCAATATCCTCTCACAGTTTTTTGAAAATCTTGCCTTCAACGGCCGTTTTTATAAAGTTTACTACATGTACTACATATTCTGGTTCAATGCAGAACTCAGATATTCTGATGCGAGTGCTTCTCTGTGCAATGGGTCCAGAATTCATCAGAGTCTTTGCTTCGAAAAAGTGCTTGCAATCCTCCATAACATCCGGACATAGAACGAGAACTATCAGTAAAGATACCAATGCATTTGATCCGAATTATTTTCGGAAATAAAAATATCAAGGATCTCGAAGTCATACCGTCGATAAGTTATTCAGACGACATGATTTTTTAAGACAGTTATAAACGTTGTTTCACAACTTTTGAAGTGTTATAAGTGTACTTCCCTTGCTCTGTTTCATTGCACTAAACTAAGCTGTTCTACACCGCTTATTTCTGTGTTAGGCGGTAACGTGCATTGGTGAAAAGGAAGAATGGTGGTGCCTGGAGAAAGGAAACAACTGAAGTCTGATATTAGTACTTTTGTTTATTTTTACTTTTTGTAAAATAAAGTAATAAAATGTATTTTATTTATTCTTTATAATTCTCCCAGTAATTATTATTTTTACATCATTTTTTTTTAAAATTTTGTGTACAAACACCGTATACAAAACTTGAAGCATGTAAGTGAAAATAATAATGAGAATAAACAAAGTTTTACTCAAACTAGTAACTAACTAAATGCGGATCAAAGGCAAACCAAACAAATCTGGANGAACCGTGTCAGAGTGAATCCGTGCTATAAGAGTATCGTGTTATACGGGGGATGGTACCAATTCTCGAACCGTGTTAGAGTGAATCCGTGCTATAGAAGTGCCGTGTTATACGGGGGTTACCTGTACATTCTTTAACAAAAAAACAGGTATTTTACAGAAATTCTTATATTCTGTAAACATCTGATATTGTTTTATCAATAACTTGGATAAATTCTAAGAATTTTAATGATTTTAAACAATAATTAGGCAATAAATTTTAAAAAAATTGAAATAAATTTTTCAAAATTTCCAAAAATATTTGGTTTTAGTAGAACAAATTAATTTGCATTGAAAATAAACACAGAAAACTAAAGTACCAAGTAATCTTACATTATAACGTCCAAGATTTGGTTTCAATTTTCCTGCTAAAATTTTCAGAGCTGTTGATTTTCCTATACCATTGGTTCCAACTAAACCCAATACTTCTCCAGGTCTAGGTGTTGGTAACCTAAAAATATTTAGTAATGATAATAAAATTAGAGAATTCATTCTGATAATATGTACTATTATTTTTTTTAACATTTGACTTATATGCAAAGTGTGTATAAAAAATAATGAGGCTGATGCTATAAAAACTTTTATTAACAATTGAACTACAAATCAATATTATTCCTTCAAAGTAGTTCCAATGGAAAACCACACACTGATGGAGACATTGCTCCCCCTTCCAGTTGTAGTGCTAGAAGTCATCATCTGACAATATATTCAGCTGATGTCGTTGACATGACCTCGATGACATTGTGTACTATTAATCCCAAATAATAATATTAATACCATAAATCCTCCAATAAATTCTGGGTCTCTTTAAACATTGGCTATTTAGTTTCAATTGCTAGATGTCAAGTTTCATTAAATTCCTACAAGCAGCTCATGAAGCTGTGTTCTTCTGTACATGCTGTGGTAATTTTCCCATGGAAACATTTGAAAAATGTTTTTACTACAACATGGGGTGCAACTAAAGTATATGGTAAATATGAGTAGGCTCATATTCCTATATTTTGTTTTAAACTCTGCATTTCAGACAGATTAGTGAACTAGATGTCAATCAGAATAGCAACCAAGAGGTCTTACAGTGTTGCATTCAAATCGAACACAGTTGCAAACACAAAAGAATACTCTGG
Organism: Centruroides sculpturatus; assembly: GCF_000671375.1. Lineage (NCBI taxonomy): Eukaryota > Metazoa > Arthropoda > Arachnida > Scorpiones > Buthidae > Centruroides > Centruroides sculpturatus. The sequence continues at coordinate 105,250 of NW_019384716.1, read as the reverse complement.
TTCTTCTCCAGAGTATTCTTTTGTGTTTGCATGAGCCTCAAATTTCCATGCTGCATGGAAATTCAAGGCTCATCCAAAGTGAATTCTATAAATGGAGGAACAAGCATGACCCTCTTAATGCTAACAAGAATAATTATGAAGTAAAGAAGCCAAAAGAAGAAAGGTGTAAATCATAAAACTTTCAGATGGATGGTGTTGCACAAAGCAAGAGAAATCTTCATTCAGTTAGATGAAAGTGATAAATAAAACATGGTATTCACAGATAACAGAGGGGTGACTAGAAAAATTCATGAAACATGAATACAACAATAACATTATAACTACATTTATGGTAGTAATATTGTTGTGTAATGGAGTAATGTAGCAGTACACTTTTCTATTAAATAAAAAATGAAAATTTCTTGTGAATTACCTGCAGTTTTCATTATTTGAGAGAGAGAATGGGTGGGGAAAACCAAAGTGGTGGTGGTGATGGTTTTAGAAAGAAGACTGGACTGCTTTTTTTTCTTTTTTTATCAGTAGTTTGGATATGAAATTCTGCAAAAATGGAATAGATGCTCGGGGCTAAGTATATTCTGTCCAATAGACAACCAGAGTCTATTAGAGAATTTACAATAATTATTATTAAAATAATAAATTAATAATACTTATTTTTCAATTGATCTCACTAACACTTTATTCATTTTTGTCCAGCTCAACCATAGTAACAAAACTTTCACTTTTACACTGGAAAATTATTTATATCGGTAACTGTTACAAAACAGTTATAATTTTCCAGCTTAAAGATGAAAGTTTTGTTTTTACTACTTATACTATTATTGATTAAAATTGTATACAGGTAACCCCCGTATAACACGGTAGTTACGTTCCAAAAAATTGCCGTGTTATAAGAATCCGCGTTATGCAAAACAAAGAACTAGTACGAAAAGAAGGGTTAGGTTCCAAAAATTAAAAAACAATCTACTATATTTTCATAATTAAGATAAATATCTTTTTCAATAAATAAAAACACAGTCAATTCCAAAAAATTTTTGTTAAAACTTTGGTCGATCACCTTTTATTTCCGTTAAAATTCCAGGATAAACTTCAGCAACCGGACCTTCCTTTTTAGGCTACACGGTTGCCTATAAACAGTCCTTTAAAATACAGAAATAGTCCAATAAAACCTTGTAAAAAAGTTGTAAAAAATTGGAGTTGGTGATCTTTCGACGTCTTTAAGTTTTCNAAAAAAATATATGTTGTTGTATGAAATATCTGATGATGTGCACTGATTAATGTTGACAGACGTCAAAATCATCAAAAAAACAATATGGCGTCATCATTGTAACTTAATACGCTCGCTTACACCATCTATTAGCAAACAGCAGATTTAAGCTTATACACCTGGTACATAGATGGACACATTGCTCTCACTCCCAATACTGCAACTAGGATTAAGAGCAATGTTTCCATTAGTGTATAGTTTTCCAATGGAACTGCTTTGAAGGGAATAATATTGATTTGTTTCAATTGTTAATAAAATATTTTATAGCAACAGTCTCATTACTTTTTAGATATACTCCATATATATTATAAATTAATTATTTTTGATTGTTGATTGTCATTACAGTAACAAACAATCCTTTAACAACTAAACCAGGGATGGGCAACCCACAGTAATATTTTTTGCAGCCCACGTAAAAATGAATAAATATATCAATTTCCTAGCTTAAGGAAGTATGCAACAAAAATTCAAAAGTTATTTCCTACAACTTATGTATTTGAATAGTTTTTCCGCAATGAATTTAGTAAAAATAAATAAAAAAAAAACTGGCTAACAGACACATCGAAACTAATTTAAAGCTAACAGTGACTAATATTTAACCAAATATTTCCGATATATTATGTTTACATCAGTTCCAGAAGCTAAATTAAGTATATCTATGCTAATTTATAATTATATATGAATAAATAATTGTGATTTACCAACATTTTTTTCCCTGTTTTCTCTTGTATGCAGCCCACATCAGTTCAAAAGTTTTGAAATGCAGCCCTTAGAAAAAGGTTGCCCATCCCCTGAACTAAACAATCCTGGGAAAAATTTTGATTATTAATAAAACAACTAAAGAAATAAAAGACAAGATTTGTGATATGTTAAAAACAAGGATTGAACTAAAATGTAACAGTCAGACCAATGGAATATAAAAGATATTACATCTAAACTAGATAAAATTTGTGATAATACAATGTTAAAAGAATTAAGAATTAATGAATTTAAAATAAAAAAATTTGATTAAACACAGTATGTAAAGATAATTACTAATGTAAAAGCAATTGTCTGTATGTGAAAATTCCTTATAACTCCTTCAATTTTTGTCCAATCCAGATGAAATTTTGGTTATATTCATTTTATGTTCTGATGAAAAATATAGGCTACTTATTTTACAAAAATAATAGAGCTATAGAATAAACATTTTATAGATTTCAGATCAGTGATTGCACTTGCATTGCAGTGATATCAGTGACCATGTGACATTCATGCTTGATGAAGAAATTTCCCTTAAGTTGCATTTTTAAATATTTTGGCAAATGGTGTATTTTAAACTTACTTCATTAAATTTAAAATTTAAACTTTAAAAAACAACAGCCACATCATATCACTTCTATAACAAAATTTTTAAAAATGTTTCTGACCACATGACATTCTACTATCCAATCAGAAGTAATGACCTAAAGACCCTGTTATTTAGAAAGTGTTATCACTAATTTAACTAACATATATACAATTCATCTTTGTTTTAGCAATTCGAAATTTAAAAAACTCACTATTTTGTTGAAAAAAATTTGCCTAGGGGAAAGCGTAAGAGTAAAATTGATCAGATAAATTCTAGATCTAAAAGAATAAAAACTGAGACCTCTGAAGACTGCAAAGTCCAACTTGAGCAACATTGAGTAACAATGGCTTTATCAAAGGCTGAGAAACAGAATCACAACGTCAAGTTCAACTTGAAATTCTTCTCAATTCTTCAATATCTATTTTCTCATAAAAAATATTCCATCATGCTTGATGGTAGAATTTCTAGTAGAAATAATAGTCTTGTAATAAGTAAATATTGGTTAAATTATAAAAAATGGATAAATATAGTAGGTCCATTTTTAGAAACCAATGAATTAGAAATAGTAAAAGCTAATAAATCAAAACAGCTTGTTTTAGTTTCTAAGAATTGGGTTCATGATAAAAAAACAGGAGTTTGTAAGTAAATTATATTAAAATTATGAAGTGCAAAATGACAAATGTATTTTATCTTCACAAAAATAAATAGTTTAATACAATAAAAGCAGTCCATGAAGTATGTTTCAGATAATTAAAATTATCATCATTAATTTCAATAATCAATAATAAATAAATAACTGGAAAAACTGAAAAGCCATTTCAAGACAGCATTGAATAGGAGTACTTTAATAACAATCAATCAGTACATTACAACCTGACAGAAAATCATTTAAAATATTCAAAAAGCTATAGATTAAACAGCCATCAAAACATTTTAATAGGTTTAAGTTTTATTCTTAAGTTTCAGTAATGTATTAAGTCATATGATACTCAGAAAATTTTCTCAGTATCATATGACTTAATAATACTTAACATGAAAATAAACAAATAGTAAATACCACATAGTACTATATTAACTCTTCAAATAGCACTTAACGCAGACATTTGAGGAAGTTTTTGTAACCTTATTTTTTTCTGAATTAATTTATTAAACATTTTATAAACAGAATTATATAAAACTTAAAATTATAATAAATTTAATTCCAACTATTAGTTCATTTTTAAATTAAGAAATAATTATCATCAAAACAAAATTATTATTATTTTTTATTTCTATAATAAGATACTGAATTTTTCAAATGACAAAATAATATGCATTTTCAATATTAAAATAGACTAAAAATTCAAATATTCAATGCAGATTAATGTATTAAAAATACTATTCTTAGAGCTAGTTACATGAGTTACCATTTAATCTACAAAATAATTATCTGTGGAATAAATTTAACCTTGTCATTTATCTAAAGAATAAGTTACACTCAATGCACAAGTTGCTTTGACTCGACAGATAGCTATCATCCAGTTAATTAACTAAAATAATTACTATTGCCCAATTGTTTCCAAAAGAAATAACAAACAAGATGGAGAAGAAAAACAAATCTATAAGTGAAGGCATGAAGTGGAATGAAGTATAAACAAAAATATATATTAAATTTGGTAGATACTATCTACAATATTTTGATACATATACTTTATGAGAAATGATTAATTATTTAATATACAGGGTCTTTATAATTAAAGTTCCACTTTAAAATGGTTATAAAAGGTAAACAACTGGACAAAATGTTATAAAACTTGGTAATAGTTTACAGGAAGTCATGGGATTTTATTTCCCCCCTCAAAAAAAAAAAAAAAAAATAGTTCAAAAACTTATCATCAGCGGGGACTGACACTATGCAATATTGTTAAATGAAATAAGACAAGATGACATCAGTTGAAAATGTTTTTAACTGTTTCTAAAACATGTTACAAAGCATGATCAATGTGGCATCCACCATTTTCTGAAAGCAAGTTAAATCACATTACTGTGTTCTCAACAGTAGCTCTTAGAATATCATGAAGAATGTTAGACATGTAAGTGTATCACATTTTTCAATTCTACAAAATTGTTCATTTTCATTTTCAGCCAATGTCTTCATGTCATGTTGTCATCAAATTTTTTTATTTTAAATTCATTAATTCTTAATTCTTTTAACATTGTATTATCACAAATTTTATCTATTATCATTTTATCATTTAGCAATAAAATAAATTAAAATAACTTACTGGAATATAAATACTTAAAATAATCAAACACCTTAGTACTTCCAGCAATGAAGTATTTAATTTAGCAACGAAGTATTTCATTTAACAATATTGCATACAAGCACCATTCCCCACTGGTGGTGAGTTTTTGAATTATTTTTTGGGGGAAGGAAATAAAATCCCATGGATTTCCTTTAAACTATTATCAAATTTCATAACATTTTGTCCAGCAGTTTTTCTTTTATGGTCATTTGAAAGTGGAACTTTAATTGTAAAGACCCTGTATTATAATTATTATTTAAAATGAAGTTTGCTTAACTCTGACAACTGACATAAAACTTTAGCCTTTTAAATCAAAATCGATTCTTAAAATTTGAAACTGCTATACAACATTTAAGGTTCTCTTTTTAAAAATATTCTACCATTAAGAAAAACTTCATTTAAATAGTCAAAATAAAGTTTATCCATATCAAAATCAGAGCAAGTCAGTCAACTTGGACTAATCTACAGAATAAATTTTAACCACTCACAATCAACCTGTTAATTTAAATACAGTTTATTCCAAAGATTTACATTCTTATAATACTTTGAGGGTAATTCTGTAGATTAAAGTACTGTACATTTAACTTAGCAATTAAAATTCAGCCCTAACTCTGGCCCTTAATGATTTTTAAATTTTAATAATTTAATATTACATTTTATAAATAATTTTAAATTAATAAAATGACTAAATCCATTTTAATAATTAATCAAGACATACTTCTGTAAGAATTCAGATTAATGAAATAATAATTTACAAATCTGCTAATTCAAAAAATTTAGAACACAAAATTTATTACAAATATCTCATTTTGAACATGTCTTAAATAATTCACATTAATGATTTTTAGCATAATTTTGCATAGATGTCAGATAAAATATTAAATCACTCCAATGTGAAAATTTTTACACTTTTAAAATATATTAAATATCTTTTCAAATTTTATTTATTTATAAACAAACCAACCTGTGTAATTTAAAAGAATTTTGACTATATCTGTGGGTTGTATCTTTTTCCAAATTACTAGGAAGATTAATAATTGATATAGCTTCAAAAGGACATTTCTGAAAAAAATAAAAAATATTTTAATTATTAATTTTACAAAAACTAAAATAGCTGTTTGAAAGGATGAGGATACTAACTCCAACCATGAGCAAAAATATACACAATTTTGCTTGTCATAGTGAAACTTATCCCCATCCAGTATAAAAACATTTCTGAAAATAACTTTTCAGCGGACACTCTTTCATTAATTTCTGATTCTTTTTTTCACATTATTAATGGAAATATTTTTGTAAATTAAATTTTGGTCAGGAGAACTGATGTCATTTTCTTTTGAATAAAATAACAAAATAAACAAGATCATCTCTTACAGATAGAAAAAAAAAATTAAAAATTACATTTGATTAAATCTAATCAACTTAACTTGCATTCAGAAATGAATACCTCACTAAGAAGGTATTTACACAAAAAATGCTGTATACCAAGAGATTTGATAAGTTTTATAATAATATACCTTTTATGTAAATAAATTTATTTGCTTCTTTATTTTCTTTATCTATTTGTAATTGAACAATTTTTTACAGCAAATATTTTGCTGGGTACAGCTAGTACATACAAATTCTGCTTATTAGAATTCATAAGTACAGAATTCTACTCCCTTTCATGAAAATCATTTAACTATATAGTATAATTACATTTATTTAAATTATTATTATTTCATTAAAAAATGCATTTTCCTACTTTTACTAAAAAGTGATTTAAATTCAAAATATAATTCTTGGCTATCAAATCAATTATAAATTTTATTTATGTATTACATATATATTTCAAATTAATTACAATTAAAGTATTAAGTTAATACTATAAAATATATTATTATTATTCACTAATTTTATTCATATATTTTCTGACTTAATCATAGATAAATTTTATACTCTCAATACATTTCAAGTTATTCTTAGTATTGTTTTGTAATAGTAGAGTTACTGGCTAAACCTCGAAAAAAACCTTTTAAAATGCAGCAATTTTATTATCTTTTTGAATGTTTTTAGTCATTTTCAACGACCTTTCTCAAGAATAACAAAAATCAACTGAAAACATTTGAAAACATAATAAAACAGCTGCATTTTAAAAGGTTTTTTGAGGTTTAGTTGTTTTTACGAAGTGCAGTTTAGAGAAGAGTTACTGACTTAACTCTAAGCTCAAAAAATTTCTTTCTTCTATGTAACTGGAGAGAAAACTGTTTTACCCTTCAGATTATGAGAGGAATTTGTGTAACAAAAGCAGTCAAACAACTTACCCTTTAGCTGATTTTGTCTTGAATGAATTAATGTGATTTTGGCCAATCTCAAGTTTAAAAAGTTAAACTGATGAAACTGCACTGATAACATCTCAGTACTTCCCTAGTATTTTTCCACAAAGCAATATTTATATTACACATTTCCTTTATTTTAATTCAGCCTCAATTTTTTCTATACTATATTTAACATCCAATTATTTCTGATCATAAATTACACTATACCTTTACACATATACCACATCCTATACAAAGTTCTTCAGAGATAGCTGCAATCTTGTCATTTGGAGTTACTTCGATACATAATTTACCTGAAATAAATTTTTAAAATTTTAATCTTATATTTATGAATCTATAATTAAAACAATGTTAAAATGAAATTTAAGATTTCACAAGAGAGAGATATAAAAAATTATGATTTATGAAAGTGCATTATATAAAAATTCACAGATTAAGAAAATTATTCTGTAGTAATATATTAAACCTTGGAATACATTCCTCAAACGCATAATTATCCATGTAACACATTTTCAACTAATATTATACAGATATATTAAAAATTGAAAAAATTTATAGAATAAGGTACCTAAATTAAATTTTGATGTTTTTAAGAATTCTCAAAAAACTGTTCTTTTTGCATGAAATTTGTTAAGAAATGAGTAAAGTGTAAATATTAAATATGCTTGATTAAACTGCATATTATAGAAAGGAGACAATCCAAATCCATAATTGATAAGCATAATAAAACACTTAATTAAAAAAGTATATATGATACCTTATTCCATAAAACTTCTCAATTAAATTTTTCATAATTAATTACATATGATAAAATGAAGTGAAATTTACCTATGAATATTTTATGTAAAAACTTATTTTCTGAAAAACTTGAAAAGAAAGTTATCTGTAAAATATAGTTCAAAAAACACTGATAATATGCAAATATTAATGCAATTTAAATTGATATTACTTCTTGAACTAATAACAATTTTTACTGCACTTGAACTAAGCTATTTACATACTGCATTTTATGCATTACATTTATCATGTGATCAAAAATAAAAATGACTACTGTCTAAATTTTTTTTTATCATTTGTGTTATTTCTACTTTATATATCAAATAAATAATAATAATAAAAGTAAATGCTTAAAATAATCTTGAAAAAATTTCAATGTTGATAATATCTAATGATATGGGTTCAATAGTTAATTTGTTCAGCTCATATTCACTGTAAAGAAGAACTTTACATTGAAAAATACATGCATTTATTTTATTAATATTTACTTTTTTTTATTACAGATTATAAAAAATTAAGATAGTTTAGCTCAAAAATAAAACTAATTCTTAATTTTATTTTATTATTTAAATAGATAATGTAAGTGTTTAAATTTATTCATGTTAAAAAAATTATGCAAAAAGTCTTTTAGTTAACATGTAATATTAAAAAAAGCAAGAATTCAGAGTAGAGGTGAGCAACAGGTTGTTCTAATAATCGCAAAAAAAAATTAATCATTAGATGACACACAAGTACCAGAACATGTGTTTGTCCTGTTAAGGATACAATGTTAAGGATACAATGGTAGAGTGGCAAAGGGTACAATGTTAAGTGTACACTTAACATTGTACCCTTTGCCACTCCACCATACCTGAACTATGGAACCTTTCTTAAATCTCTCTCTTCAATGGCATTATCTACAAGAGCTTTAATTTAATACCTGAACCATATTTAGACCCAACCATTCATTCAAACTAAGTCTTACAAACTCAAACCCTCTTTAAATTAATATGTAGATTTCATTTTGCTTATTTTATAATTACATCTATAATGAACTGCTAAAATAAACAGGAAACAAATGAAATGCTTAAGACAATATCCTCTAACATATACTAGTGTTGTGTTTTTAACAGCCACTAAGACATGCAGTTTATATGAACATTTCATTTCTGTTCTAGCAATATTTCATGGTATACACACTGATATGTTATCTACAAAAAAAGTTACAGTAATTTAACTAAAATGATATACGATTTAATTTTGAAATAATCCTGAGAAAAGTATGTATGAGAATTGGTTTTGTTCTTGATGAATAGGCACTGTCAATTATTCTAAAATATTATGTTTCTTCACAAAGATTATTATCTAATAAACTTAAATTATTATCTATTAAAAAGCTTCTTGTCTTTATTACTAATTTTACAAAATAATACTCATAGTTAACTAGAACTAATGAATCAGACTTTTAAACCTGATTCATTAATTCTAGTTAACTATTATTTTGTAAAATTTAATTATTAAAAATAAGAAAAACAAAATTGTTACTAAAATTTAAATATTGGTTAGGTGTAATTGACTTGTCTAGTTTTGCTAAAGATTACAACTGTATTTATTTTGCTATGGGTTGTGCCAAATTGTATTCAGGACTTAGATAACTTATGATAAATTAATTCATACAATAAACAAATTAACTGCTTGATTCACTACCTTAATTAATCAAATCACATCTGAAACAATTTAATAATACAGTCAAAAATATCTTACCCATTCTAACAACTGGACAAGATTTCTTACATTCCTGTTTACATCGTTTTGGCTTACACTTGTCACTATTAACTATTGCAATTCGAGTTAATTTATCCTGTGTTGCCATTTTTCTAATATTTCTTTATCAAAGAATGTCAAAACTATAAGAAACAATAAAAACTGAATTATTGAATTATATAAAATTAAAATATATACATGTAATTTAATTTGTTATGCATTATAATTAACTATAATTTGATTCTTTCTTGCAGATAAGTTTAAATCAATTCTAATAAAAAAAAACTTAATTGATACAGGGTCCAGCAGGAAAATAAGTGATCCTAATAGATGTTTATTAATTTTGGAATATTTATTAACAAATTTTCATGTGCAAGATTTCAAACAACATAGTTTGTCTTTCATGTTTTGAAGATGACATCATTGCAAGTGATCCTCATTCATGTGCAAACTCCCTTCAGCTCTTCAAAATGTTTCATGCATAGAACAGTGCAACATATTCTCAAGTATGTTACTGATTGCATGACAAATTTTTGCCACAAAAATTTCAATATTTTGTGGACAAAAAGCATGATATATGATCATCCATCTCATATATGGAAACAGATTTAAAAAGTCATTGGAAACTGATAAACAGAAATGGTTATTTTGTCACCTGGCTTGTTCATCTGGTAAATTGACATGTCAAAATATTTAAATTGTAAAGCTTCATTCCCATTAGTGGAAGAGTAATACAGAAATAAAGATCAGAAATATTTTCTTATTTCTGTAGCATAGTATTTCTGCTTGCAACAGTAAAAAGTTAAAATATTTTTTCACATGTTTTTCTGGATAGAGTCCAGAAAAACATGTGAAAAAAATATTTTAACTTTTTACTGTTGCAAGCAGAAATGGTCCACCAGTGGCCAAGTGGCTCCATTCCCTGAACATCAGGAGCTCAGTTGTGGGTTTGCACCTCACCTGGGCCATTAGTCTCGAGTTTTTCGTGTTGTACTCGAACTGACATCATCGAACTCACTCGTGTTACTATGACTCACATAATCGGTAGTCTCGAGGTAGACCCTTCGAGTGAACTCGAAAGGCGAGCGGAAGTAGGTCATATTCACTTGTTTACGTTTGTCGATAAGCATGATGGGATTATTTACAATGCATCTGGGTTTGCGACTATAATGATTCGACCAATCAACTTAACTGTAACAAGTTGTAAACAAATCAACGCGAATTAGTTTACACGTGCTACAGTTAAAAGTTGTCTTGTGGCAATATAGTACGCAGAAACAAAATGAAAACCTCGAATGTTTTATTTTAAAAAATAAGCGAAGAACAAAAAGAAATATTAGTAACATATATAGAAAATAATAAGAAAATGAACAGCGGAAAATTCGACAACGAATTTACAAGAAAAAGACAATTCGCTTTGTGGAGAGAATTACTTGAAAAATTAATTGCGTGTGTTGAACCTAAAAAATCCGTTATGTAATGGAAAATGTATTTAAACTTAATCCTTTCTTCATATAGTTTTCTTCCTTGATCTATTTCTTAAATTGTTTTGTCTATTAAGATTATTTATTAATCAGAACTTAACACTTCTGATTAATAAATAATCTTAATGTAGTGTCTATGCTTTTAATAATCTATACATATAATTTACTATCATTTTAATACTCTTTTTCGATGAATTAGATACTTCTTTTTATTTTTAGAAAAATTTGCTGTATACATTTATCAATTATGAATTAAAGTTTTTTTTATTAGTATTGACTTGACACGAAAAGAAATGTCATCTACTCGTGGTCGAAAAATTCGTTGCCTTCTCAAACAACGTCTTTCGGCTCTTTCTAACTCTTCGATAGCGATAAGAATTGCGTATCCGTCAGCCATTTTTACTTTCGTGTAGCGATCTCACATGCTCGACTCAACGTGAGTAGCAACTCGCATGGTGAGATGGGAAAGCACGTGAGTTAGAACTCGAGACTACCAATATGACGTCAGTGTGTGAGATGGTACCACATGACACCTTCAACACGTTGGGAGTTGTAACACGAAAAACTAGAGACTAAGGCCCCAGGATGGGCTAACCACATGGAGTTTTCTGTGTTTTCTCCACGTCTGTAATGCCTGAATAGGGGCCCATTACCCTTAAAAAGACCTCTCTAAAGGCACCCCCCCTAGGCAGATCACCCAAATGTTGTATTGCCATAACTTAGCAAACAATAACAGGAAGTTGCTAGCCAATAAAAATGAAGACTGTTCTGATATTTACAGACCAACAAGGCAGATACAACAAAACAAAATATTCACTGCTTACAAGGAAATGAAAATATACTGCTATATTAGAAAGCTTCCTGATAATTTAACTTTTAAACTGATACATAAAAGGTTAGGAATTTAAAGTATTTATGCACTTTATGTCAAAAATTTACTAATGAATTAACAAGAAAACAACTTGCTAGTGCTTTATACACACATTATCAGACAGTATTAAAATATTTTTTATAATGCAAGTACTTTCAACAATATAAAATTGTCATCAGGTTAGTGAACAGCTCGAATTTGGAACAGAACACACTATGTGCAGTACAACATTCTCAACATTTAAACATTTCAAATTCACAACAGAATTTGAGGCTTGCAAGTACAAGAAAAAACAAAATCTTAAAACTGCACATAGTAACAATCTGTTACAAATTCAAGATGTTCAACCAGCTGCCTGATGACAATGATTTTGTATCATTGAAAGTACTGTACTTGCATTATAAAAAAGATTTTAATACTGCCTGACATTGTGTGTATCTAGTATAATATTTGGTGAAGTTTAACATTGCTATTGCTTTCAACAATGTATTGATACAATCTTCAGGCTAGTTCAATCAAATGCTGAACACCATCATTACAAATTTATTTCATTTTTGAAACAATTCTAGAATGGAATACAGAATTTCAAACAGCCAACTTTAACACATAAAATCTGATTATTTTTTGAGCTAGGTTTTAAATTTTAACATACAAATACTAATGAAATGCACAATACAAGATTAAATTGTTACAGTGCTTGAATCTTTATAAATTATAACTAGCTACACTTACAAAAATAAAACATGTATACCATAGCGTATAAGTATAAAACTGGAGCTAATAAAAGATATTCAGAAGGTTGTTAACACCTATGCTGTTCACTATTGTCTTGAATAGTGAGATTGATGAGTCAAGCAAATGACATGGCTACAGAGGCTTATGATTGTGATATGCAGTCTCCCAAATGAACAAAATGCTATGTTCCATACACAAACAGAGAAAAAGACATCCAACAACAAAGGTTCACTGCCAGGCTCCAGAACTCCACACAATTCCATGATTATTGTCTTGAGTTCATGGTTTGTCTGTCATGTTTGATATCATCCTGATGCTCCATTAACCTAGTTGAAAAGCATCCTAGACTTTGCTCCAATGTACAGAATTGTGATAGCATCAGAACCTGATCTTAACAGAATTTGGTAAATCCCCAATCTCTCGAGAATAGTGTGTGGATCTCTATCATTACATACCACCCTCTGTAAAGAGCTGTGGTTTGATGGGTAGATAGTACTCATATTTTTCAAATAAGAAAATAATTGAGTCATCCCAGTTTTGGAACTCCACATACCTAAAATGCCCATGGAGCTTGCCTTCAGAACTTATCACAAATTTGATTTGCCCCTTAATTATTCCTATCATATGTTTCCAGCAATCTCAGTATTTAAATGCAGCCACTAGTCTTTATAATATAGAGTGTATTTATTTCCTTCCTCTCAATTTCTTGTAAATAAAATGGAATTTATTAAGACTGTAATTACAAAAATTGGTAATAGTATGCACAAGTTTCCAGATTGTGTTTTTGAATTCTGCCACATGAGGGTGTATGTCTTAGCAACCATTAATATACTACTAGTTGTTAGTTTAGGTCTGCAATTTTTAGTTTTTCATTGGTGTCATGCCTTATAAAACCAGTTCAGGTAGATATTATGCAGTGGTTGGCTGTGATAATGGCCTGTGTGTTCTTTATAAGTGGTTTGAAAGCTGTACGCATAATGTACAATATACAAAAACATGATGCATTGAGATTGTCCATGTATTCAACCAACCATTCAATAGATTCATTTCCATGTGATAAAAATTAAGAAGAGAATGGGTAACCAGCCATCCATGTACGTACAGTACATCTAGCTAGATAAATAACTTTGCCATCATAAGACACAATGTCCATATAAAATGATTACTTGAAAATAGGGTTTGTGACGGATCTACATTTGTCTTAAGGACATAAGTGTTTTGTGACAATTAATTAATTAAAATGTCACCTATTTTACCACTTGAAAAATAATTATAAGAGTCAAAACTTCTATTAATAAGCATTTCTTGGTAATCATCGGTTTTATTTTTAATATTCAAATATAGCTGAATATTCCAAAAGGTGGCATTCTCTCATGTCATTATTCCAAGATTTTATAGTACTAATTGATGAAAATAAATTTAAAAATACAAGTTTGTAGAAGAAACTATGCAAAAATCCAAATTTTGCATTAGACTTAATTCTATAATATTCTGTGAATATTTTGGACTATTTTATGAATTAAATGGTGATATAAATATTTCCTGACAGATGATAACAGTGGAATATTAGTAAAATTACAAAAGCAAATTTTGCCAATTATTTTCTAGAAATAAAAAAAATAGGATTGACGTTTTCTTAATTTTACTTTAAATTTTTACCAGTTTTAAAAGATATTTCTCCACAATGCATATAGCACACTTTTTTTTACATTAAAAAACTTTAAATTTGTGTAAAAACAATTGAAAATGCTCTTTATAATTTAAGATATAAAAACCCTTACAATTACTAACAAAGTGGACGTTATGAACAAATTTCTATTAGTAATTTCAAAATCAATTATATTTTCAATTCTATAATTTTGCAGTTCCATAGTTCTTCAGTATCTTAATGGTGGCACAATGAGATGCTACAGTATGGGAAAATACATGAACCTTCTCTGATAACATGTGTATACATCATCATCAGGCTAGGAACTTTAAAACTGTTTTCTCAATGATCATCTTGGTTAAAATGTGTACAAATGTTTCCATCCTACATCTAGGGCATGTTACTTTACACCTCAACTCACCTGTTTAACTCTAAATTCTGAAAACATTTTCTATTCATGTACATAAAGACGATTGTTTTTACCCTTCAGGCTATAAGAAGAACTAGTATAAAAAAAAATCTGTCAAATAGCTTTTCCATCAGACATCAATTTCATTTTGAATGAATAAAGCCAATTTTGGGTTTAATGAGTTAGAAACATGGATACTATCTATTCATCAAACCACAGCTCTTTAAGAGGGCGGTATGTAATCATAGAAATCCATTCTCAAAAGATTGGGGATTTACCAAATTCTGTTAAGACAAGGTTCTGCTGCTACCACAATTCTGTACATTGGAGCAATGTCTAGGATGCTTTTCAACTAGGTTAATGGAGCATCAGGATGATATCAAGCATGACAGACAAACCATGAACTCAAGACAATAATCATGGAATTGAGTGGAGTTCTGGAGTCTGGAACCTTTGTGGTTCACTGCCAGGCTCCAGGTTGGATGTCTTTTTCTCTGTTTGTGTATGGAACAGCATTTTGTTCATTTGGAAGACCCTGCATATCACAATCAAAAACCCCATAGCAATTCTATCTGCTGGACCCATCAATTTCACTCTTCATGGAAGAAATGAAACAGCTTAGATATTAACAATGTTCACTTTCCCTCTTCTTATCCCCCTCTGAATATCTTTTATTACCTGCAGTTTCATATTTGTACACTAGAGTACACCATATCTTAGTTTTGTAAGTTTAGCTAGTTATAATTTATAGTGGTTCATGTTCTCTAATACCCTATTCACACTGTATATTTTAAGCCAGCCTAAATGACTAACGGAACTGACTTAACATTAAACAGGTTTAACTACCAACAACCGGCTCAGCTTAAATTGCTTTCTCAAAGAAGCTTAAGTCACTTCAAGCTTTCCTTGAGGTCCGCCACAAGTTCAAAAATAATGGCGGAAGCAGATGTACAAATGTTCGAACAAACGAAACTCTTCTCTGATAGCATGTATACACTGCTTCAGTACAAAAAGTTTAAATAATAATAATAATAATAATATAAATTTCTGTCAAGAATCCATTCTTATCACAGTTCTATCACTAAAGTGATATAAACATTGAGAGAATTGTGCTGCCAACGACAACAACATCACTAATAATAAATGTTAATAATTCTTAACTAACGTCTTATGCATTTTAAATAAGTTATTTATATTTTAAATTTCTAAATATAAATTAATTTATCATGATTTATCAAAAATAAGCAAAAGTTTGATTTTATTTAAAATGTAATATTGAGTATACCGGCTTGAGGGCTAAGTGAATAATTCACTTTAATTACTTAGTGTGAACAAGTAGTTAATCTTGTTTTCGGAAATGCGACTTAACTTAATTTTGCTTAAACCTTAATCCTGCTTAAAATGTACAGTGTGAATAGGGTATAACAATTTAATGCAGATAAAAACGCTCTAATTTTGAAATTATCCCAGCAGACTGATGAAAATCCAGAAAAACAAATGTTTTCAGTCTACATCTAAGACCTGCTAACAATTTAATCTTGCATTGTGCATTTAGCTAAAGTTTTATTCAGGGATCGCACTGCATAGTACCAAAATTACACTTGGCAATATTTTTATTAAAGTGGTAATAGTTTGCTTATTTCAGCATTCAGCATAAAATTGAATCACAAAGCATACTTCAGTAAAAACAGAATGTCTACTCCCATGCACCACACATGTAGCAATTTCATGACATCAAACAGCAGTTTGGACAGAAAAGTAGGAAGTGATGTTGAGAACTGAAGACAGTTTTCATGCAATGCCACAAACATTTCCAGAGTGGGGATTTTTTATCGATGACAGAAAATATGGGAATATTTTGGGGTGACTTTTTTCACTTTGATATATTTTCAGTAGACTAAAACAAAAAATTTGACATGACAGAACATGTAAAATACTATTTGAACATTGTGATCAAATGTGTTATTTGGAATTACAGTAGAGCCTCGATTATCCGACCCCCGATTAACCGACCCCTCAGTTAACCGACCGTCCTAGTCGGCAAATTTCAAATGTCCGCTAGTGATGTGGCGTTACAATATTTGGCTATGTCTTGGCTACTTTAATATTACGTGTTTTAGCTGGCAACACTCATTCGACCATGAAAGGGAGCCAGTATTTAAACGAGGCTTAATTTTCTAATTTTTAACAATACAATAGCGACGATTATTATTTTAAAAAATTTTTGTTAGGCTTAACATCGATGAAAATTCAACGC